>NC_081528.1:14963315-15050815 GCF_030273125.1 Centropristis striata | reverse complement strand
TAATGTCTGCAGCATGTAAGTGTGTAAGTGTGTGTGAGGGGAGACCTGAGAAAAGATGTTTACATTCCAGGTGGCTACTGTGGCTTTCTATTGCTGCAAAAGGGGTACCACACACACACTTTTGCTTACACCCATACTTGAACTACAAAGGTGCACAGGGAACACACAGTTCGAGTTCCCCATACATGGTATAAACAAACACAGAGGGATGAATACACACGCCATCACACCTTTCCGATGTGCCGTGTGTAACGTCCTTCTGAACGCACACATGCACTCGTTAGTGTAAACTCCCCGGGGCTCGTTAGTAAGTAGCCCACCTTAACGAGGTGAGGACACGTCTGGCTGAGCACACCTACGTCCTGATCAGCTAAGAGGGTCTCCGAGGGACAGAGCCAGGGCTCCCGTACACCTCAACATCCACACACACGCACACACACACATGCACGCATACTTACACACACACACACACACACATTCTCACAGAGGTGGAAGTTACATTATGAGCAAATGGTGTGACAGTAGACAGGGTGCATTAATGAGAATTTTTTGAGCACTTCTGAACTGATGATGCTACTTTTAAAAGTGTGTGTGTGTGTGTGTGTGTGTGTGTGTGTGTGTCTTTGAGAGAGTGAGTGTGTGTGTGGAGGTTGAAGAGAGAGAGAGGGAGAGGGAGATATGCTTTGGAACAAAAGACTAATTAAATCCAATCATCATTCAGCTTAATCCTCAGAACTAATTAGTTCGCTGCATACCTGTCTTCACCCACTCCACACACACACACACACACACACACACACACACGCACTCACACACGCACTCACACAGAGACACACAAAGACAAAGGTTTCCTCTACTTTTGTTGGTTGGTCTGCATTTTTAACAAATTTTCCTTTTCTAAATATTACTGTATATATATTGTTGTAGTAGAAAAAGCTGTGATTTATAACAATAATGAGGAATCTGTTTTATTCAAGTGTCCCAGTTCAATATTTCAAGACTTTCAGATGCCATGTGTTGAAAATGATACGATCTCCATCAATTATAGAATCAACAGTACTGAAGCTATAAAAAAGGTCTACAAGTACATTTTCAACCAAGGTCTGCAATACTACTACTATTACTATTACTAATAACATATTAAAAATGTGTTGGTAAGTGTTCAGTGACTTCTGAAATAGCACTGTGACCAGGTTGTCAGCAAAAAAAAATCCTAATTTGTGTCTGTATTGGTACTTTGCCATGGTTTTAAAAGAGGTCCTGAATATCACTTTTCTACTTGAATCTGATCAAACATTAAAATTCTGGTTTTGTAAGAACCCAGAGGAACCTGAAACTGAACCAGCTAAATTGAATCCAAACATCATCAATGTTACTATTTACACCAGTGGTTTTCGTGGAGTGACGAGTCAAAATGTCTTTTGTGAAAAGGGTAGCTTTGAAATGAAAAAACAAAACCTCAGTGGATTTGACAAAATTCAACAAAGAAGTCAGAATATTCAAAGCTTTTCATAGCTATTTTGCTGAGGTGATAAATTTGATGAAGGCTAAAGGGAACTTACTTTGTATATACAAACACTTCTGCTCCTTCTAATGTAGAAAGCATTTAATGTCAAAGTGCCATTCAGTGCTGCCATTTCACCAGAGAAGCCAAAAACAGACAACTGTAATTTAAAAAAACATAAGTATATGTAATTTAATGCATGTCCCTCCCTTCTCTGTCAATACATGGCTGATAAAAACACCACAAGGTACACATAAAGACATCAAATAATGAATTTATCAATTGATTTAATGCTGGATGCAGCAATGAAAGCACCCCAAAGCTATAAAGTCATTTTGTGACATCCTCTTGAATTCATTATATTCACGTAAAGCCAGTTAATAGAAACAAGCGCTGATTGACATCTTAATAAAACGCGCACCACATATTAACTTCTGTCTCTGTGCCCACACATCTGTCTGTCTGTCTGTCTGTCTGTCTGTCTGTCTGTCTGTCTGTCTGTCTGTCTTTCATGCCTCGTCTCTGTCTGCGTTCGTGTTAATGTGGTGTTATTTGTGGGGCACCCAGCACTTTCATCTGGCCTGGCACGACGTTCACTCACAACGACTTTATGATGTGTGAGGTTCAAAACTCAGTCAGACGTGTTTTTTTTCGGCCTCAGCTGTGGCAGTGTTATGACACAGAGACAGAGGGCTTAAACTGACAGAGAGAGAGAGAGAGAGAGAGAGAGAGAGAGAGAGAGACCTATAGGTAATTTGTATAGTCAGCAAAATACAACCTGTATTTACATTTTAGACTGTTGGTCGAATAAACATCAGACTTTCAGCCAGGAGAACGGGTTCATGTTTCATCCAAAACAACAAAAGTAAATGATTTGTTTAAACATAACGTAACTAACATAACGTAACTTCTGTTCGTGTTGTCCTCTAAACTACTTTATTTTTAGCCTTAACTTACATTGATTGACTGTTTTCACTGTTAATGTTTTTTACATCGCTTTATCAGGACATTTTTTGCCCTAAACCAAGAGCTGTAGTATTGTAGCCTAAATTCAACAAAACTGCAGCTTTTTTTTTTTACAACCACGAACCATATGTGTATGTATAATGACATGTGGGCTTTTTTTAGTGTGCTCATATGGGTCGTTATGGATGGTATTAACAAATGGTCTATTCCGTCATTTAGGTTGGAGATCTTCTTTGAGAGAGATATAAACATATAATAAATACTAAAAATGACTGAATTGAACTCCTTGTCCCTAATGAAGAAACCCTTTTATCATACTCTACGTCAAATCAAAATCCTGAAGGCTGTTAATTATTACAACTTGTTTAAAGTTAACTTTTAGACTAACGTGGATAACTTTTCCTCTTCTTGTAATGTTGCTCCTTCTTGCATCACTTGTCTTTCTTGCTTTTAGTCCATTCAATTTTGTCCTTCTTCTGTCACCCCTCTCCCTTCACTGTTCAAGCAACTTTCACTTCAGCGATAAACTGTAAAGAATAAATTATACATTTTAGACGAGGTTTCATTTTTACCCTGGATTGTGATTCTTCTGTGTTTATTTTGGGTTTGGTAACACTCTAGAAAATGACCATCACTGTCTTTATTGCTCATTACTTCAGTGCGCTTTATGATGATAACTGTGTGCACCAGCCAATGAAAATTGGACCTCTGAACCTTGAGTTTTTATTGGGCATGACACATTGGAAAATATAGCTTCTCTCATTGAATTTACAGCGCGGTTTCCTATAAATGGAAGATAAATGAAATTGATCCCTGATGGCTTTCACGAAACAGGGGCATAACCCCGATGAAACAATTCAGAAATCAGCTAAACTGAGGGGAATGTTGGACGCAGATGCAGAGCAGTTTGGAAACAAAATATTTGACACAGACAATAAAAAAGGGCGAGGAGGAGGAAAGGAGGATTGGCAAAATGTTGAGATGTACCAAGTATAAAGTGCCAGAGGATAAACTTTATAAAGGCAAAGTTTCCTCTGACGAAGTGTGTCACGACGGGAGAGAAGCTGATGTGGAAAGCAGGAGAAAATAAAGAAAAGAGAGAAGAAGGAATGCAGGTAGAAAAACAGATGATCCTAAAATATTTGTCATGGAAATTGACAATGCAAGAATGGAATACATTTGGGAAATATTTCCAAACCGTAACAGAGAACAAGTGTTGAGCGACAAACAAAATTACTCAGATGAAAAGAGAGCAAATGAGAAGAATGGAGGAGGATAACAGGAAACATATGGTGATCCAGCAGAGTTGTTGAAATGATTATACCCACAAAATATAAATATATGCAAAATAAGGCATATTGTGCCTCCACTCCTTCATTACATTATGGAGCGTTTAAAGCATCACCAGCTTTGTATTACACATTCTCATTTCATCGTGCACTTCTTTTACATCGTGCATAGTAATTACATTATGTGGTTTTAATAATCCATGAAGAAGACTATGCTTCAATAGCACTTCATCTCACAGCTGCTGCTTAAGGATTTTTTTTTTATTTTTTTGTGATAGCCATTTGGCTACAGACATTAATTAACTGGCCATAATAAGGAATTAGTGTTTTTTTTCAAGAGTTTTTCTTTTTTTTTTTAATATAATACCTGATTTTTAGGGGCTATTTTACTGCTTTTAGTAGCAATTTTATATTCATTTTAATTTCATTCGTTGATTAAATAGTATTTTTTTAATAACACAGGTTGTGTATGAGGTTGTCATTCATGTCATTTTACAATGTATATATATATATATATATATATATATATATATATATATATATATATATATATATATATATATATAAAAATATATATATATATATATATTTTTTTTTTTTCCTATTTTTTTTTTTCAAGGACTCAGCCTTAGTGGTTTTTTAACCTTAAATTCAATTAAATTCACTGGAAATGTTCACAAAAATGATAACATATGTATTTATAATATTATGTGTATTATTTAATAAATGTGACTGATGAAAACCAAGCGATATGATGATGAGAAGGCGAGACAGAGAGAAAAAAAATAATGAAAAACAAACCAACATCCAGATTCAAATAAAGAGGCAAGCCACCCTCACACAGATAAAACTGACAAAAAAAATCAGTATGATGTCCTGTCCCTCTGCCAGCATCGAGCACACGTCACCTTGATCCAATCATTTTTATTTAACTTCAAATCCCTCGCTGACTGCAGGAATCTGCAGCGAGTTCACTGGAAATCCCCAAGCTCCTCTCTCCCCTTTGTCTTTTTTTATTCCTCCTTTTATCTTTTATGTCATTTCTCTCTTTCTGTGTCTCATTTCCTTTCACTATAATTTAGAAGTGGTGTGGAGAAGCTATCACTCTCTGTCTCCCTGTCTCGCTGCCTACCAATTTGTCCATCTGTTCGTCTTCCTCTCCCCCACTCATCTGTTGGTGTATGCCTTTCAGGAACTGCTGAAGTTTTGTTGTTCACATAAAAATACTCAAGTTTGTGGTCAAAACACCAAGAAAACACTTTTCTAAGAAGTTATGTGTTTGTGCAGCAAGTGTGTTTTTTCCTTTTTTGCATTGAACAAAAAAATGATGAACTTGCACGAGAAATCGGAATTGCAGTTGTGATATTTTTATGAGTGATAGTGATCGATATATTGTTTTTATTGGTAACGAGAGAGAAGGATACCGAGGAAATATAGGGGGAAAAATCGATGAATTATGAAGCAGGGAAAAAGAACAAAGAAGTGAAAAAAGACACAGATTGAGGTTCGGGGAGAAAAGGGCACAGGCCATTTTGGTTCACAGCTCATAATATGCTTCAAAGATGTGTTCGAAAAGAGAAGATGGACTTTACACGATCATATACTGTCCGGCATAAAGACGTATTCCAACTCAATTGCGTATAGACTCAGAGAGCTTTGGGAGAGAAATGCTGGCTTTGGATGCTTATGTCTGTAAGATATTAAACAACTGAAACTTTGACAAATATTTCCATGAGTTCATGCAGATACACACACACACACACACACTAAAATACCTACACATGTTCAGAGAGAAAGGAAGGTATGAAGAGAAAAGACAAATCCCAGAAATCCAAACAAAGAAAACTCAGAAAAAAGTAAAGCACCAAAGGAACATGTCCCGTTTCAATTAATGCCAGCTTCTTTAAGGCTCACTGGAATTAGGCATTAGTATAATTGTGTTTCATATTTATATGTGGATTACATGAAGTGGCATTAAGCAGGCTTACAGTGCCTTAGCTTGGCAGAGAGAGAGAAAAAAGAGACAAAACAACACAAAGCAGCAGAGAAACAATAAAAGATCCCGAGAAGCAGCAAGACGGAGAGGGTCCATGCCGGCTTACTGAGCAGACCAAAACTAAAGCTTCTGCATCTGTTCACTGTTTAGTTCTCTTCAGGGTTTCAGCCACAATCTACAACCTTGAGTCCCTATAAAGTGAGTGTGATTGACTGGGCCCGGGCTGCAGAGGCTGCGCTGCTATATGCATCGATTGCTCTCTATCCGCCTGGCTCTGAGGTGAAGCAAACCTAACGCACCCTCGCTGCTGTAGCATCCCTGCCCCACCTGTACCCCCCACAGGAAAGAGGCTGGAAACACTACAGCACAGCGCCACCTGGTGGAGACAAGCATGAAGCACATCTCCATCCAGTGATGCTGTAACACTTCACCGACCCCCCTAACCCAAGAAACAACCCCAGATGCTGTGTATTCATATGTTGTCAGCTTGTTAACCCTTTATCGGGTGAAGAACTATATTTGGTAACTTCAGTGAATATCAAAATGGGGTCCCCATGTCTCTCTGTTTGGTCGTAGTACCACATGAATTTGTAATATTTAGAGAAAAAAGTTGCAAATTTACTAGATTAAAGTGGCAAATCTACAAGAAAAAAAGTTGCAGATTTAAGAGATTTAACGTGGCAAATCTGTGTGAAAAAAGTCGCAGATTTATGAGAAAAAAGTGAAAAAAAACAACAACTTTTTTTCTTGCAGATTCACCACTTTAATTCTCATAAATCTGAGCATTTTTTTCTCATAGATTTGCTACTTTAATCTCGTAAACTTTTTTCTCAAAATATTTTTTACACATTCTGACAGTATGTAATATCCTCAAATATTCTCTAGGGTTGAAATTTGGAATTTGCAAGTGTTTCAATGAGTGCCTTATTAAGGGTTAACGCCAGTGGTGGAATGTAACTAAGTATATTTACTCAAGTACTGTACTATCTGAGGTACTTGTACTTTACTTGAGCATTTCTATTTTATGTAACTTTTACTTCTACTTCACTACATTTAGAGGCAAATATTGTACTTTTTACTCTACACTACATTTAGCTGACAACTTCAGTTGCTTTCAGGTCGAGATGTAACATAAAAAAAAACATGATTCAATTAAAGTGATTCGACATTTTTTTCATTAAACCTCATAGCAGTGTATTAAGTAGCCCTTACTTGAGAAAATTAAACCATTAATTTCATAAATGCATCAATAATAATAATACAATAATATATTTGTAACATATAAAACAATCTGCATTACAAGTACTTTTACTTTTGATACTTTAAGTACATTTTGATGCTGGTACTTTTGTACTTTTACTTCAGTAAGTTTCGAACGCAGGACTTTGACTTGTAGTGGAGTAATTTCACAGTGTGGTATTAGTACTTTTGCTCAAGTAATGGATCTGAATACTTCTTATACCACTGGTTAACACTGATTTTCTGGTTCCAAAAAGACAGAAAAACACAAATGCACTTTTTGAGCTGGGATGTTTCCTGGTAGAACCACAGGTTGGGATGTCAGCTCTCGTTTGTCTTAAGTGAAACAACTAGGGACGTTTTTAAAAATAAAGCTTCCTGTCAGAGTTTGTGATTTGGCCCAGGATTTAATGCCAGAAGATAAAGTGTTTGACAACCATGACTTCATTTAGTCATCAGTTTATGGCACTAATCCTTTGGTTCCTTGGAGGAATGACACAAAAATGTCCTAAATTTGATCTGACGAACCTGAACAGATTTGTTGGCTTATTTTGAGACTTTCTTCCACAATTACTCCAACAGACAACACCACAAGGTAACTATTGTTTTTTTCTTTATTTAAATCAATGCAACTAAGTGTCCCACAATAAAAATAACAGCAAAGTACATCTCAGTTTTTGACTGCAGACATGAAACGCAACTAAAGAAAACAAACAAGCAAAAGGTCAGGGGAGAGAGCGACGAAGAGATTAAAAGCAACATGAGGTGAGGCTTAATATTTTCATGTGTTTGTTTGTTGAGGCCTAATTCCGAAGTACAGTGTGGCTTGACAAAGTTGACATCTATTGCATAAATAAAACATGCTGGCTTAAACACTTTGCAAGTTAAATTTAAACAAAACAAATTACTGGAAGATGGGGGTGAGGATGGAGGATGGTGGAGGAGTTGGGGGATCAAGCTTAAAAGTAGTCACACTTCTCCAGATGTGCCCTCAATGACTCTGCCACACACAGATACAGACAGGAGGTGCTTGCATACACACACACACACACACACACACACACACACACACACACACACACACACACGTGTACACACTGTGACCTTGACAACTAGGATGACTGTGTTTATCTGAAGCAGAGTCTGTTTCCTATCTCGCCTCTCTGTCCCTGTGGACACTTTCTCTCATCATGACCCAGACTGACACAAACGCTCCCTGAAGACACCTCCAGACAGGGAGTGTGTGTAGATCATGTCAACACCACACAGACCCTTGAGCTCACCTCTTACCCTAAATTCAAGGTGAAACCGTCGTATGAACTTTCTAAGAAACTGAACAACTTTTTTTTCTTCATCAATGCAAATTGATTCAAGGTGATTAAAAAAAAAAGTACTTTTAACCTTGATTTAATGATTTTATGATATTATTCGAGGGAAGTTATTTTTTTATTGGCACCATTTTAAAAATGACACTATTTATTATAGCACTGTGGAAACAGAAATTATCATTGCATTTTTAAATTCCCAAAGGTCCTAAATCATGTGTGACAAATGTTTTTGTCATGAAAGGTTTCCAAGTCTAGCCTTAAAATAAAGATATATCATAAAAATCACTTTATTCTACATGTCTTATTTAAAAAATTGCAAAAACATACAGTTTGTGCTAACCAGATGCTATAAAAAACATTAAATTCTGTGCTCCTCAGAAACACTGGGAATCCATGAATGATTCGGCTGAGATCACTTGGCAAAAAAACAGCAAAACTTCAACTGAACTGCAAGCTGTTTACACAGAACAGAGAGGAGAGGACAAGGAAAGTAAAGCTGTAAGTAAAGTTTATAAAAATGAAAGTAGTTGATGTATAGCATGCACCCAATTTAGTAACACTTTTGTCCAACTGTAGAACAATTTCAACTTGCATGTTTTTTATGATTTGTGGCATTATCACTGTTAAACAAAACGCATGTGTTCTCCTTATCTCTAACCAATGATTGTGCTGTTTCCATAGAGGTGCATGACTTAAATATAGCAGTGAAAAACAAGGCAAGTCAAAGGTAATAAGAGAAAAAATAAATAAAGACATAAAGACATGAAAATGCTTGGGGTTCAGAGGGTTAATAAGAATGATTTTTCAAACAAAATACAAATTGTGTGTAAAAGAAGATTTTTTTCTGCTCAAACTTTGGATCAGCCAAACTCCCTCACCTCACCCTGACCATAAAGAAACAGGCAGGAATCCAACGTCTATGAGGTATGTTGAAGAAAACACATTTTAGAATTAGGTCAAGTGTGTTTTTAATAATAAATAGTTAGGTAAATAGGTAAATACGCCCTTGCAGAGCTTATATGCACATGACACAAACACATGTGATGTGTGTGCCAGGCACGACTCTGCCAACCTGCTGTAGTCAAAGGAAGTGATTGTGCTAATATGTGTGTCCTGCTCTTTGTCAGGGTGGAACCAACTGATTGGACCGCCGTGGTAGAGGTGAGAGCACGGAGGCAGCGTCCCCGCCTGCTTACTATTCCAACAGCCATCAAACTGTCCCTATACAAACTTATCACATGCCTATGCACACACACACATGGAGGAATTAATGGGGTTCTGCTTTTCATCAAGATAAAGCTCCCTCTCTGCGGGTCTATCCATCAGCATGGTGTTGTTTCTTTTCTCTATCTCTGAGTTCTGTTTTTTTCTCTCTATCTCTCTGTCTGCCCTCTATGTCTTGCAATCCTTCCCTCAGAATGCATTAAAATTGGTCCCTCATAACTCTGACAGGGCCTTCCTTTGATCAGATCAGACACCGCGATGGCAGCAAAAATGTGTCCTGATTGGCCAAAACACCAGGAAGTAATCAAATCAAAGCCCACATCATGCTCCGCTGATTACACCGTCTGACAATGTGGTTGAGAATCATTTAATATCTATTGTTCCCGTTGGAAATCATCATGCAGCTCGTCAGTGGGATAACAACGCAGAGAGCCGAGGGGGAGGGCCGTGGTGGTGACACTGGTAAATCCTCATACAATTAATACTGGGTTCCATATGGTGACTTTTCATGGCAGCAGCTGCGTGAGCTCTCAGTGCCTGTCATTCCCATCGTGGGCATCCTGACCTTTAATCATACTGAGGAAGGAACCTGTACCTGAAAGATCAACGCAGTCCTGCTGTTTGTTAAGCCGCCTTTACTTAAAGGGACACACTGTGATTTAAGTGGGAACAAAAGCGTCATAATGTAGTTTGTTCATTGGTTTTATGTCAGTTGTATGGTCTGCTGCATCCAACAGTCTTTTAAACAAATTACAAGCGGCTCAAAACAATGCTGCAAGTCTGGTTCTTGGTTGTCTTGTCTTGGTTGCAAGAACTATGCATGGACGTCTCATCTGGTCAAGGATGAGTCAAGGATAGGCTATCTGCTAATATACTAATATACTTGCATAAAATAATTAATACTCAGACTCCTAAATCTATTTATAATAATATAATTTACCGCTCAAATACTCATTCTTGTAACACTCAAGGGGCGAATAGTGGACTGATTACTCTGCCACTACCTAAGACCGTTTCTTTGAAGTTGTCACGTTCGTGATATTAAGGGAAAGGCTGGTTTTAAAAGAAGATTAAGAATGTATTTGACGTCAACACCTTAATTATATCGTCATTTTATTTGAGTGTTGTTGGGCTATGTGATACAAGTCTGTAAAATGCTTTCTTTTTCTCTTCTTTTTTTCATTTTTTAAAATATTTTTATAATGACTTGAGTTTGTAATGCCTGTGTAATTAAAAATTATTGTCTGGACCCCAGGAAGACTAGCTGTCGTCTTGGCATCTTGGCTAATGGAGATGCTTTTAAGTCAACAAATAAACAAATAATGTATCTATCACAATAAGCATGAAGTCAGCTTATAACACTCAAGTTTTTTCTGTTATGTTTGTGTGTCCTGTGCTCTTTCCAGGTCACACAGGTATCGGCTCAAGCTGTTTGGAGAAGCTGCTCAACGTCTTCCTGGATCCATCTTTCAGAAATGTTTACACAACTATTGCTGAACTGTGCTACTGTTCCACTGTGGATTTTTTTTTCCTTCTTCCTCTTCCGGGACGCAATTTCGTCCCCACTACTAGAAATTATATATCAAAATGTGCGGTTTGATCGGGATCGGTGTGCTATTACTTTTCTTTACAGAATACGAATTTTCCGCTACATAAATTGCGAAAAACTGCCCAAAATTTTGCATTGAAGTCCGGCCGAAAAAAAAATGAACGAAAAAGAACAATAATTGGAGATTTTTAAACGTCTACTTCTCCGGCATAATTTCACCTAGAGACTCCATTTAAACCTTAAACAGTAGACACAAGTCTTGTGTATCGGTGTTTTAATCCACGTTCTTGTTCCGAATCCAGTGACAAATGACAGAGGGTGTCTTGTGCTACACAGACTGTAAATTTGTGATATTTCGTTACATAAATAAAATTGACTTAACAACTTACTTTTACGCTAATGTCTTTCAACACAGCAATAAAACAGGACTACAGTTTAAGTAGAAGAGAAGAGAAGAGAAGAGAAGAGAAGAGAAGAGAAGAGAAGAGAAGAGAAGAGAAGAGAAGAGAGAAGAGAGAAGAGAAGAGAAGAGAAGAGAAGAGAGGGAGAAGAGAAGAGAAGAGAAGAGAAGAGAAGAGAAGAGAGAGAGAAGAGAGAAGAGAAGAGAAGAGAAGAGAAGAGAAGAGAAGAGAGGAGAAGAGAAGAGAAGAGAAGAGAAGAGAAGAGAAGAGAAGAGAAGAGAAGAGAAGAGAAGAGAAGAGAAAGGAGAAGAGAAGAGAAGAGAAGAGAAGAGTTTTGCTTGAACCATAACTCAATATATTCAATTATGTCCATGAAATTCACTTAAATGTATGTTGGGTTGTCAGTAGACAATCAATTGTGACATATTTTGCAGAAAATGTTCAGGAGCTGACTGTGTTACTAAGCAGTTGTGTTTTTTGTATTTATTTTAACATGTCTATTATCTTCTTGACACTACGCGTGCTCTTGTAGAGATCGTTATACATATTTCTGGTCAAATAAGTTGCTTTGGTTAATAATTTTTACCCCAAGAAAAGTAGCTGTTGCAGTGGTGAGAGCTAACAGTGATCCAAATAAACATATTCAACACAAGTTTCATGTTCAAAAGTTCATTGCATGCATGTGCTTTGCTGTGCATGTGTATGTTTCTGTGTGTGTGTGAGAGCTTAAAAGGAAGATTTGTGTGTGCATAACCTTAGACAGGTTGTGTGTGTTCACATTAAAGTGCATCAAAGCACAAGGACATATAGTCTGAGCAGGTACCTGTGTGTGTGTGTGTGTGTGTGTGTGAGTGTGTGTGTGTGTCAGGGTTGGCAGCAGCGGTACCATCTGTTTGTCATTATAATGTTGACAGAACTGTTGCCCAGGTTAATTACCATGGTAACAGGTTAATTACACCAATTAAACATTACTGGGCATACTGGGGACACTGGCTTCTCTCAACACACACAGATGCACCACACAAGTGTGTGTAGTAGCAGGTAAATGATGAAAGACACCAAAGGGAGAGAAAAAAGTATTATATCAGGAAGCTTCTATTAGAATGAATGCTAATGGTGATGAATGAATGAATGGGACGTCTATGTGCAGGAAAAAGGATGCTGTGTTGCATCTGACAGAAACAGGAAGTGGACAGGAAGCGCTTGACAGCTGGGGGCGGGCTCTGGGGCGGACATGCAGTTTGGTGAACAACCCACAGCGGACCGGCGGGGTTACCGAGTGTCTATGTGTGTGTGAGACTCATGGGGATAATCCAGAGTGGGACCTCTTGCCGCGTGGCTCGTGGAGGGACAGGGCAAAGGGCCAAGTCACACACACACACACACACACACACACACACACACACACACACACAGTGTCAAACTGGTATTCCAGATTTTTCCTTCCTCCCTACTGGACCTTCACACACATGATTAACTATGCGTGTGTGTGTGTGTGTGTGTGTGTGTGTGTGTGTGTGTGTGTGTGTGCATGTGTGTGTCTGCCTCCCGGTGCAGAACTATCAATCTGCATCAGTTGAATGTGGAAAAGCTGAACCTGATGGATTTATCTTTCATTCCAGCATGTAGCGGCCAGACAGGGGGTCACATTCTGCTGATGCTACTCAAGTGAGAATTTAGATTGAATACGCTCTGCTGCAAAACACAACACATCCAGATACGAAAAGAAACACTTCCTAAAACCGCTGTGGTCGACCACAGATATTTATCTTCCAATATGTTTTCTTTAGATGATTCATACCTCTAAAGGAGAGCCATAATCAGTATTGTTTTAATGCAGAAAGCTTTGTTTTTTAATGGTGGGAAGCGACTTTTTAAAAAAGAAACCTGGTTAATGTTTTTGTTTTAACTCAATGTCATTCCAAAATGTGAGAGCAGCGTTCATGCTCAGTTTAAAGAAAGTAATTTTGTATCCGGACACTACTTGTGATTCATCATGTGACAGTCTTTAAATATAAATGTACTTTCAAACTATTTGCAATTAGAAGGTAGAGGTCTTAAAGTCAAGCAGTCACTAACATATACTTTTATAAATTGATTTATAATGTCAGATTTTATTTTCACAAGAGTTGGCTGGACATCACTTCTTTCTTTTAAGTGGTGGAAATCTCATTTTAAGGTTGCACACCACATTTACTCCACAAAACTAATACTGAAGGTTTCCATATTGGCAAACATGCAACCACACACGCAGTAAAACGTTATTAGGCTCATTTTAAGTGCTTTCATCATCACGCTTTCATCATAAAGTCAAAACAGTGTAAGTTACTACTGTGGGTTACCATGGATATAGACTGCTAAATTTTAATATCTCAAATGTATCATTAAACTAGTCGCTAGATTGCTTTTCCTTTTCTCTTTAAATCGTATTTCCTTTACGTTCACAAACCCTTTAAGTTATCCCAAAGCGCTACAAGCAATGTTCTTGTTAAGTTTAGATGTGTATCATTCATGCGGCCCGGGGAGATTAATTACTGTGTTGAGAGATAGAAAGCAATTAGGATTAGATATAATATTTGAAAATTAGATGTTCCAAAGCTGAAAATCACATATACAAGCCTATTTCTTTGTTCACATACTATATAAGTGGCTGTAGTGGGCAATAATTAACGGTATAAAGTTAGAGGTCCTTGTGCATCTGATGAAAACTTTCATACTTCAAAAAACTATAAAAGATACATAATTCTGTGTTTCAGATGGTGTATGACTATAAATCATTTCTGCATATCCATAACTCAAAATCTTTAAATTTGTCTATGCAATTCACTCAAATGTATAATCTTGAATTCATAATTTATGAATTTGAATATGAATTTATTACAAGAAATATACAATATATGTTGTTTTGTAAGCTGGGCTTTCAATGGACAATCAATTGCATAATACACGGTCGCCCATCAAGTTGGAATAACTTTGTTTTCAGAAAAAATTCTCTCTTATTTGTGGTTTCATTTCATTGTGATTTGTTAGGAAGAGATTGATTAATACAGTTTTGAGAAGACCTACACTTTATATGTCAATAATAAATCCCATTGTCACAATCATTTCATGGAAAGAGGTAAAAAAAGTATTTTGCAGAAAATGTTCTGGTGCTGACTGTGTTACTAAGCGCCTGTGCTTTTATCCTTATTTTATTCATTTATTTTAATGTGTCTTTTATCTTTTAATACAACATGCGCTCATGTAGTGATTGTTTTACATATTTCTGCTCAAATAAATAGCTTTCGTTATTGTTTTTTGACTAAAAAAGAGCAGCTGATGCAGTGGTGAGAGCTTACGGAACATAAACTTGTGTTTCAGATGGTGTATGACTGTAGAGACTCACAGGAGCAACTACATAGGAAATTAACTATGAATAATTTCTGCATTGATGTATTGTAACTTCATTGGACCAAGCTCCAGAATAATAATAATGAATCTGATTCATTCAGCGATTTTTAAGGTACTCAGAGTCGCTTTACACAAGACATGAAACAAATACAGACACAAAATACAGACAAAAACAACAGAAATGAGAGTGTATGATAGATTAAGGTTTGGCGGTTGGAGTCAGGTCTTGTTATCAGGTTTATTCCTTCAAATTCAAGAGAAAAAGGAAGAAATTAAAGGTCATTTTCCTCCCTTCTCTCTCCATCCCTCCCTCTTATCCCCCCAATCTTCCTACACCAAGTGTCAGCACGTTTATCACTTCCTCCACTCTCTTTACTTTTCTCTTTTCCTAAAAACTTCAAAGCTCTCCTCCTCTGCACCACCTTGCCAATCCCACATAGTCGAACACCAACCACCCATAAAGCCGCGCTCACTTTAGCACCAAACAAACCGCCCGCCTCATTACACACGCTAATTGTTGAGTTTCCACTCTTTTTTTAATACAACTTTCCTTCTTTCTGACCAACAGCACACCTAATTATTATTTTTTTTCGATTAAACTTTCCTGACATTTTATCTTAATTGGATCGCTGAGAGCAAAGTGCAACAGAAAATACGAACACGGAAAAAACGTCTATAACCACATGTGATAAAGTTTGTTTGGCAGATTTAGACCAATGATGTTGGTGTTCCTCGGTTTAAACACCAACAGAAAGCTTTATGTTGACAATTAATTTAACAATGCTTATAATGGCATTAAATGTGAGAATCCATTAAAGATATATTGCTGTTATTGAACAATGATGGATGAATTCCATTAACATGTTGGAGATATTTATTTAAATCTAAATAATGTTGTATCATGGCTCATTGAATGATGGCAGCTATGGTTAATCATGTTGGAACACATATGGGCTCGTACACAGACACACATGATTTTGTGAGGACGTTATGTTTACTTTTATTCGATCCCTGGGGCCTACGCTAAACTAACTGGATGGTTGTCACAAATAAAAAGTTATAACCCTGAAATAAATTGTTATCCTTGTGGGGACCGACCTTTTGTCCTCATATGGAAGAAGAGTCCTCACAACGTGACTCTGTAAATGAGTGTGGTCCTCACAATGTGATTTATAGAAGCCCATAGGCACACACAGACCAGTGGTATCATTATAGGAATTAAATATATCCATACCAACATTTATGTGTCACATGCATCATTTCTCTCTCACACACACATGCACACACACGCACGCACGCACGCACGCACGCACGCACACACGCACGCACACACACACACACACACACACACACACACACACACACACACACACACACTGTACATACTTTACTATGTTGAGCGAAGCTGTTCCACTGCATTAGTTCTCTTTAACAAAACAGCATTCTTTGAATCCTAACTGAGATCTCTCTCTCTCTCTCGTGAAATGATTTCTCTGCTCTACAATGTTTCAAAATGAAAAAAAATCCACATTCATTACTTTATAAGCTCACTTTTTTATTGATAATTTAAATAGGAAGGTTGTCAAAAATCTTTTATATTTTTTTATTTATTGTTATACGACGACATACAACAGTTTATTTAACATGCAACAATCTATTAATGTCCAATGTGTAAATGTATAAATGTATATTTATGTAAGTCTTATTTTTTTAAACTCATTTTTATATATTTGTATCATCAGCTGCTGTGGCAACTGACTTCACCCACTGTGGCAAGTCTTATCTTATCTTTTCTCATCTTACTATAATCAAGGAAACATCACAGGATTAAAGTAAAGTAAACTGGACTGAAAGATTAAAGAGGGAAATGTGCTGCAGAGAGAGTGATGAGGAGGAAGAAGAAAAGAGATGGAAACAGAGAAAAATAAATGCTCATTTCAAACTGTACCGTTTTGCATCCTGCAGAGAGCAACAGATAAAAAGAGGCAGAGGGTAACAAACAGAGAGAAAAAAGTAAAAACAGTCAAACTGAGCAGAGTTTGTGTGTGCAGAAAGCCTGGATGGAGAGTAGTGTGATGTCTGAAGGGAATAATTAGTCCTGACAGTAGTACTAATGGTCTGTCTGTAGCTCAGCAGACTGGAACTCACTGAGAGGACTCCAGGGTTTCACTCTCTTTGTCTTTATGTTGTTCTTTCTCACTCTATCACTGTGTTTCCATCCAACTGTTTTGTCCAAGTCAACCTCTGAAATGCTGCACAGCATCAAATTAGTTTGTAGAGGATTAAGCTGTTCTTTTAATCTCATAAAAAAGAGAGAAAAATAAATTGAGGTACTATCTTAATTAGTACTGAATGAGTTGTTTTAGTTCGCACTGGAGCCAGTTTGCTCAGTGGGTCGCTTTGTTCTGAATCACAGTGTGAAAAGCTTAATTTAGTGACCTTGTGCAGCTAGTTATTTTTGGTCTAGTCTCGCCCTTGTTGCCTGCAGTCTTTCATGTAAAAGCTGCAGAGAATTGTTAAATGGATATAATCAGTTTTGGGGCCATTTTGCCTTTTTCCTGCAGACATTAATGTTCCTTTAAATAGATGCAATTGCATCAGAAAGAGACGAGGAAGTGCGGGAAGCTGTGGCTATTTTCCTCATCTGATAAGCTTGTTGAGCATCCTGGAAGAACAATTAATGTCATGTAATGTTGGGCATACTTCAGGATTATTAAAAGGAGATTCAGGAAGTTTTTAAACTCTGTACTGTCGTCAGAATTGTGGCAATTCTGACTTCGGGTCAGCCTAACTTTGCACTTGCCACCTTCATTATCGTGATTCAATAAATGTGTCTGGTTGCCTGAAAAGTTAAAGCTATTTTCTGTTTGTACTTAAGTTCAGGCTCAAAGACTACATTGTAAAAAAGGTTGTAGAAATGACAGCACTGTCAATTTCATCAGAAATAGGACGTAAAATTAAAAAATTAATATCACCATAGTAGATGCTTTTAATTAAAAATCAAGGAATAGTACAAAACTGTTAAACTGTAGAAAACACACCTTTTTTTCATGTAAAATTAAAGGAGAAATACCATAATGTCACATGGAAACAATTACCCTAAAAATAAATAGACCACTCAGTCTAAATTTAGCATTTTGATTTATTTATGTAACATTTAAATATACAGTGAAATATAAAGTAAACACTGACAATGATTAAATCTTTTTAAATGAATAAAAACAAGTCTTCTTAAGGAAGTGCACATGTTCAAAAGCCTTTTAGTTTTTTGTCGGAATATTCAGTATTAGATGTTTAGAGTAAATGATAAAATATAAATGACAGGGCTGATGGGAGGTGAGGTGGAACGGTCAAACTAAACCTTGACTTTGACTCTGGAGATTGACCCAAGATTCAGTGTTGTTAATTGGAGACAACCTGCTTAACTGTGTCCGGTAGTTGTTGTTTTTAAGTCCAACCCTGTTCTTTTACCCTAACCTTAGTCAAGTGGATTTATTGCCTAAAGATCCTGTGAAAGTTTATTTTGAAAAGCCGAGCCAAAGTCCAAAAAAGCAGCAAATATTCAGTATCACTGTCTTCGGAAAAAACAAATCTATATATTTGACAAAACCACTATAGATGATAAAGATGCTCAAACTACCATTTGTTTATTTGTATAAAAAAATCTATCTTTATTTATTCATGCTTCCTAAATAATAATAACAGCATGACTCTGAGTCAGAATGTCTCTATTATATAAAAAAAAAGGTTTCAAATACTAGATTTCCTTTAATAGAGAGATTAAAAGAATAATGAGTGAAGCAATATTCTGTTTAACCAATTAGAAAAATACAGAAAGGGGACTTCATAATTGGACTGACAGCATGTTTGGCATTTATGTGACAGACAGTTTATACATTTCTTGCCATCCAACCAGCCACTTCTGTAACCAAGCCTGCGTTATTATTCATGTCTGATGGGTAAATGCTCTGGTGAACAGCTTCATGAAATACTGCACAGCAATCATCAGTTATATACTATTCAGTGCATTCTCCTCACTGGAATACTTCTTTGTATTAAATCATGTAATGCGTGAGCACATTACGGGCAATTTTGTTCTCTTTTTCAACTGTCAGAAGATTAAAGGATTAATGATCCGGCCACCAGCCATTTCAGAGACTGAGTTTGACGTTAAAATATGTCTCCTCAGTCCAAGAATGCTATTTCAGGTGCCTTACAGGCCAGAGATATGGTGGGGGGGAGCTGCAGTGACGGCCCTGTGCAGTATCTCCTCCAGAAGATGAATAAGTGCAGTTTCCATGAGGAGTGTTTTCATCACTAGATCTTTAACGTCTGATCTCACCTCTGGGCTGAAAGGAGCCAGCCATGTCAGACAAAAATGTGTGTGCGAGTCCGTCTACAATCGTTTCTGCCCCACGTATGTGTGCATTACGTGCATGTGCGTGCTTCATATGTTATCTTCGAGGGCGAGACCGTGTTGTTCCAGCAACCCATAGGTCCCAGCACCATAAATCACACCTATCATTCGAGTGAATGTATGTGTGTGTGTGTGTGTGTGTGTGTGTGTGTGTGAGGATCTGTGTGTGTGTGTGTGTGTGTGTGTGTGTGTGTGTGTGTGTTTGAATTCGGAGCCAACACCTGCTACTAATCACCATCAATGAACAGCAGTGAGGGGAGCGTGGTGACGTGTTAATATTTTTACACGTTCATGTGCTCCTATGAACGCGCACGCACACACACACACACACACACACACACACACACACACACAGGTTAAAAGGACGACAATAAGGGAACAAGGATTGATCCATCAATGGTTATTAAGCTGACACTGACTGAGAACGAGACGGGGAGGTGAGTTAAGAAGAAAGAAGAAGACTGCAGCGATCAATAAAGAAACGGACAGACAGATACAATGAACAGAAACAGGATGATGTTGATCTTTTTGATGCTGCGGCGAAGTTGTTCTTTGCTTTAGTGCCAGCGGAACATAATTGAATTCAAATTTGAAAGAAAGCAGAAACTGAGACATAAAAAAAGACAGAGATGTGGTGAGTAAAGAATGCAGAAAATAATGAAGACCTGCCCTTCCATTAGCCCACATAACTTCCATTTTACAACGGTGAAAATCTTTCCACTGGAAGGTAATGCGAACGAGTGACATCATCCTTCAACAGCTCATCCTCCGCTCACACTTTCTCATCCCTCTATCCTGATTCTTCTCTTCCTCTCTGATACTTTCACATCCCTTTTCCCTTTCTTCTTTTCCCCTTTGTCTTTCACTATCTCTTCCTCATCTCTGTCAACATGTGCAAGTCATTGTGCTCTTCTATTATCTCTGCTAAAAGCCAAGAAAAGTTAGATCTCACCACTTAATCACAGCTACTTTAATGGAAAACAGACAGATATTAAAAAGTGGGATAAAGAGGGGAGAGGAGGAAGTGTGGGAATAATAATAGATGGACAAGGGGAGGCAAAGGACACAGCTGATATGTGATACATTAATAGCACATGGAATATTAAATCTAAAGTGTGGTAGAAGAGATAAATGGAAGGAGAGACAAAAGCTCTGCTTTTTACTACAAATAAAGGTGTCATAAGCCTCGTAAGCTACACACTATTATTTTTAAAATCCCATTATGCATTATGATTTTGTTCTATGAATCATTTTTTAGTCACACAACTTGTGTCACCTCTCCTCGTACAAATTGATTGATGGAGCTTCAACATTTAAGACACAAGAAATGAAAACCATGACCAAATATGTCACACATCGGAATAAAAATACTCACTCACTGATATTAATGAATAAATCTTCCTTAATCTTAAAGGTACATTTCATACTCAAATAAAAAATACATACATGTTTCTCTTGTCTGCAGTGCTATTTATTATTTTAGATTGTTTTGGTGTGAGTGTTGGAGATATTGGCCATAGAGATGACAGCTTTTGCTCAAATATAATAATGTTAGACTTCTTGTGGTGTTCAAACAGTCAAAACAATACTTTTGAAAAACCCAGCAGTAATATCCCTTTAGAGATATCATCATCATCATCATCATCATCATCATCATAAAGAGTAAGGAGCATGCATCTTCCTCGCAGTATCAAACTATTCCTTCTGTGCAGTGTTACTGTTAGCGGATGTAGTTCAGTAAAAAGAAAAAAGTTTCTCCAAGAAACTGCACAAAACCAGGTCTGTGGATCATCTTTCATAACTGGGTCATGACTTCTGCACTGAGACTCTGAACCTGTTGAATTTTGGTTTAAAAATGTGTCTTGGGCAATCGGATCACAAGTTGACAGATGAAACATCGTCTTCTACACCTGTGTGTATCACACCTCTCCAAGGGTGTCCAGCTAAAAACCTGTGTTCGGATTTCGTTATACCTACGCCACTACCGGTAGATAAAATTGCCCCGCGCACAGTTATAAGTCAGATAACAACAACGATAACTCAAGTCGCTAGTTGCTATTTTAGCTCTCAGTACCCTCGTAAACAGCCAGGTACGATATGAGTCGTCAAGTTGTCTTTGGACTGATTTTTTTTTCAAAATAAAGATTATACATCTGGTTTCACTTGCACCCCAACCACATACATCACTGCTCCTCTCCATTTTTACAACTGGCATTATGTCATCAAAACGACCACCACACAGTCTGCATTGATGATGTATTGTCCTGTTACGTCCTTGTCGGGGACGTATCAGGACGCATCACTGTTTACACTAAAAAATATTTTTGGTCAAATCCGTCCTTGACCACCTCGGCAAGTGGTTTGAGTGATCCGATTACAATGCGTCTTGGACTCGTCTACACTTGAATTTTCCAAATTTTTGGCACTTTGAGCCCCACAAGCCAAGTGCCACATAGTTTCATTACATTTGAGAGAAGGCAAATAACTCCAACACTCAGCATCTCACACCAAAACAATCTAGATTGATAAATAGCACTATAGGTAAAAGGAAAACATGTATTTTTGAGTCTGGGGTGAACCGTCCTTTTAATTCTAGGATCATACAATGTCTCAATTTATAGGAGCTAAAACAAATGTATCGTGACTGTATCATAGATGGAGCGGGTGAACAGAAATACAAATGCAGGAAGATAAAAAGGAGTTTTGAATGAGCAGATAATCGTGTATCAGCAGGGAAACATGAACTGATGTGAACGATATGACAAATGAAGAGCGGCCGGGCGCAGCAGTACAGCTGTGTGCTGTGTTTCATGGATGGGAGGATGATAAAGTAGCGAGTGATTGAGAGGTAATGCACATCAAGTTGGCCGCAGAATATGAATGGATGAAGCAAGAAGGTGAGCAGCTGGAAGGATGAAAGGATGGATGGGTGAGGGGATGAAGAAATAAAGAGGTGTCCAGCGTTGGTGCTTTATGGCATTTTTTTTTTTATCAACATGTTGAGAAATGGCCGGAAGGACGGATGAAGGGATGATGGATGGCCATAAAAAAGATTCTCTAGATGGAGTGTGAGGCAGATAGATGGGCGGTAGTTTAAAATACAGTCCCAGCTGTTGTCTATGGTACATGAAATAAGAACCCGATGGCCAATCATAATGTTACACTCACACACACTCAGCCTCTACCTCCGAGCGCACAAATATTTGGATTATTACTGTCGCTCTTTTATTCTTTCCTTTGTAACAGCCGCCTGTTTTCTCTGGGCGATGAATTACCTCAACACACAATCTCTCTCATCTCTCCCCGTAGCCCACTTTCTCTCGGCCTCTCCGTTATTAACTCCTTGTCTTTTGAGTCGCTCTCTTTTCTCTCTGCCTACATCACAGCTCTGGTTCTGCTCTGCATTAGTTCTGCTGGTTTTGAAGCGATCGGCGTGCATGATCACTACCAGACCCGACCTAAGGAGAAAGTTGGGGGGGTGGGAAGAGAAAGACAGATGAAGAAATAGGGAGACAAAGACAGATAAAGAGTAAAAGACAAAGGAAAATAAAAAAAAGAGATAAGGAAAATCACAAAAGTCAAAGATTTACATCTCAGTACTGCCATAAATGTTTTTACACCTTCAAAACACTTTTCTTTGTCAATAAACACAATTGTCAGCAATGGAAACACATTTGTCCAATCAATATGGATGTCAGCTTGGGACGATCGCCCGGATTTCAGTTGACAACATGTAATCATAAGTGGCTCTGGATGCTCCAAAATATTGTCTGTAAAATGTTTGACAGCCCAGAAATATTATATCTGCTGTCGCTGCCACAGATAAGTCTCTCATTGTGATTGTACGAATATTAGCTGTTGAATTAGTCTTACTGCCAACTGCATCTTTCTGTATGTTACAATAAAAGCATGAAATTTGACACTAAAACAATAAGGATGGGCCTAAAACATTTGCCAAAAAATGTTGCTTGACCACTGATAGGGAACATTGAAATAAGTTTTTATCATTTCTGCATACCTGCCTCTTTATGACTGCATGCATGAGTGTTAATTACTGGTATGTGTTATTCCATCACATTTTTCTGTGAATATTTTTCAGCGACTGCGACACAGCGTGCAAGAAAGTCTAATCGAGCCCGGATTGGTTTTTAACTGCCCCCACAAAGCATCCGTACCGGGTCATCTCATACGAGTCAATGTGCTCAGTATGTCAGGCCGACGTAGCGTGAAGCAGCTTAATTTGGACCGTATTGGTTTTTAACTGCCTACACAAAACAGATGGGTGTTGGGTTACATACGGCTCAATCAGTCAAATATAGACAGAAAATTGGGAGGAAAGACAGATGGAGAGGTGAGGAGACAGACGGGTTCGGCAGGTGGTCCAGTGGGCTAGATTGACCTGTAAAGGAGTCATGTGACCTGTCGTATCATCCTTGTGCAAAACACCACACTCCATCCTGGCTGATTGGAAATGACTGACTGACTTTAAGGTAAATGCACTGCAGAGGAAAACTGTATATTAGATACAAAGAGATTATTTTCTTTAATACAATATATAAAGAACGCTGTGTACAACAGAGAATAACCTGCAAGATCCTGTTCGTTCTACACTGTTTCATCTTTCCAAAATGCATGAAATATTCATATGCATACAAATGGTAAATTAAAGGCGACCTAGAGGACCGTTTTGTCGGAACTTTGGAGAAATGTTTTGATGAGAGTGTCCTCCTTTTGCTTGTATCTGACGCTCTAATGCAAGGACTTTGATCTACATGTGGGTGAAGCAAACCTATAGAAATTTAACAAATAAAACAGACATTCCCATTTGAATTAACATGGCAGGGTGGTCAGAGCGGCCACCATTTATACGTGTACCGTTGCCATTGCAAAAAACTGTTGCAGCAGAATCACGTCTGTATCAAAATAATTCTGGCAAGTCGTGGATGTACTGGGGTGAGGTTTTCCAGTAACAACCAAACAAGCAGTGGAGTATTAGCCGACGAAGCATGAAGCGACCACTGTTAAATGAGTTTAATTTAACGACAAAGCAGGGTTTTCCCCACCATTATAAGGCCTAGGTGCAGCACCCAAGCTGTTTTGGGCTCCACCTAAGGCAAATTTATTATTCCACAATGCTTTCATGCCACCCTGGTTACAGAAAATGAGGACAACAACTGGATGATGGCCAGCGGTGGTGCTGGGTCTACCAGTTCCACCAGCTCCAGAGAAAACTATAGCTAACCAAAGCCAGCCATCCAAACTAGTGAGTGTAACACATTATATGGCACCACTGATGTGTCTGGTCACCATAACAACTAACAACAATCACTTTTTTCTTTTATACAAGTAAAACCACAGCAAACAGCTCAATGTTCATTCTTTTCTTATTTTTCTTTTCCTTTGCACAAAACACGTTCCTCCAGAAGGTTTTAATGTTATTCCAATGAACTGCAGTTAGTGGCCTTAATGCACTACGCAATATAGCAAAAGTCAGGAAAGAAAAAACTTCATTGTAGCCAATGTAAACATGTTAAAAGTATAAACAAGCTGCTGTCAAAATGTTTTATTTGGAAGAAAATGCATTCAAATGTTTTTGTTAGGCCTCAAGTGCAGAACTGTGCAGGATTATGTTTGTTTACAAGAAAACTCCACAGGGTGCCTTTAATGATTGTTTTTCTGAATGGTAACATCACTGTTGAAATATTGCTGCATTTATCACTGAGGATAACACGGCCTGTTGCCATCTGCAGCTTCAGACATAAAAAAAAACCTTCATAAAACACAAAGCATTTCTCTCTGCTGCAAAATCTAAAGGAGAAAAACTATACATCCAAGGTGAGGAATTATATCCTTTTTACAAATCAGCTGTCCAAACTGCGTGCCATTCTATCCTAACTCCTCTGCTGCTGCTGTGTTTTAATTGGCCGTGCGGTCATCACTTTGATTGATCAGTAGCCGAGCTGAGAGGTCGGCGAGTCCACTGGTTGGTCAGCGGTGTTAGACGAGGCTGGTCCTGATGTCCACCATACGTAAAGACAACAAATGGGATTCAGACGTGACTCTGCAGAATACATCTGGAGCACAGCTGTCTACACTCCCTGTGTCTGTGTGTGTGTGTCATCAAAAGTTCTCCACCCTGCCGCACACCTCGGCCCACAGACAGACTGCGTTCACACACATATGCTGGGGCACATGCAGGGACACACATGAGCCCACAGTCTACACTATCCCCCTTTTAACAGTTATATAGAGAAAGATTTAAGAAAAGATACATTTAAGGGAGATATTTTCAGCGTGTTAACCCTCTGAACCGAAGCTGTTTCAGGGCTTTTTTGTTGTTACATTTTTACTTTTCACTCACTGAGGCCTTGCATTTCACTGCAATATAAAAGTCCTGCACCTCTATAGAATCAGCACAATCACGGTTAGAAGTGGAAACAATTACAGTATACGTTATGATAACCTATATTATAGAATGGGAAAAAAAGCAGGTTGAATTTCTCAGATAAATTATTGAAAAAAAAAGAAATCTTAGTTGAAATAAAGAGTGCAGAATTGATTGTTTTGCTTTGTTTTGGTTACTTTTCCTAACGGAAACTTTTTAAATCTCTGATCTGTTCAAGGACTGTCTGAAAGTTCAAATTCTGATAATAATGCCTGTCTTCACAGTTTATTTCTCCGATAAACCATGCATTCTTGGCAACCTTTTAAAGAAAACACACTTTTAGGTGCGGGTTCTTTTTTTATAACTTTTTTTTCCATAAAATACATAAAAAAATATGACATCAACCTATTGCAACATAAATATCAGCTAAGTTGTCGCACTGTCATATTAAAATAATAGTTTCCAACAACTAGTGGCTAAAGTGACTTACCCAAATACCCACCCTTACCACACACACACACACACACACACACACACACACACACACACACAGATACAGTAGATGTGTTTTTCTTGGCAAAAGGCCCAAAATATTTCTCTGATGGTCTAACACAGAGCTAATAATAATGATAATGATGGTTAGCTTGCTTAAAGCCAATGCAATGATTCATCAAGGATCTCCTCCCAAAACATACTGTAATTGCCTGCACACACACGCACAGACAACACACATACTTGTGTTCCTCCCTGTCTGTCGCTAAATCATAACATAATCTGTAATAGCTGAGCCATTAGGGAGCGGAGAGACACATTCAGCGAGAGCTCGATAGCATCTGGTAATAGGACTCATGAGAGGCAGACGAGGAGGAGATTAAAAAAAAAAGTGTGTGTGACATGACAGAGAACAAGAGCGAAGTATTAGAGAGTGAGCGAGAGGGCAAGAGTGACTGACAGAAGAGGGAGAGAGAGAGAGGTTTAGTGTTTCAGGACGATTAACACTGCCTCGCTGTGTTTTAGCAGTACGCTCCTGTGGGTATTTTTAGTTAAACATTAGTGAAATGACACTAATGACAGAGTATAGAGAGAGTTTGACTGCACAAACCTAATCAGACGTGCATCGCTGCGGGGCAGGGTTGCTGAAAGACGTCCACACATCCAAACCGAGCTAAGATTACATTAACATGAGTCTGGGTATTTTGAGTTCCAGACAGGATGCAAGTTTTAAGTACATAGCTTAACCACTTGTTCGTGAAAAAAACTGTGGACGGAGTGATGTAAAAGGCAGTCGTATGTTTAGTTTTGTATCAAATTTATATAGTTTTATGATCCGGGAGCATCGCAGCAGGTGAAACCAGCGTTTGTAGGAACATCTGCATTGTTTCGTCACGCCAGGCGTCTCATGAATGGAACTGAAAGGGTAAACCACAATAGTTTTTAACTTTGGGGAAATTCAACTTCATTTAGCGTGAAAAATAAATCTGTGTCCTTTTGGATTTCTCCATAAATCAGACTCTTAATGAAGACAGAGCTGACGGGAGACTGATGTGTCTCTGGTCACAGCTGCAGCAAGTTATAAGATCCCCTCCATCAATAACACACACAGTCAAACTACCACAACACACGCAGACACACACTCATCTCCGTCCAGACGGCTCTATCAGTCAGTCAGGTCAGGCCATCAGTCGTAAAATCACACATCGCCGTTTTTCCATTTGATGTCTGCTGCTTAGCAAGGTGCAGGGGGAGCGTCCCCTTTATAACGAGAATTTAACGGGCCTCTGCCGGTAAACAACAGCCATGTGGGGCTCGTAGAGGACCTGCGTCTGTAAACATGACACACCTACTGAATCAGATCCAGTGAAGGGATAAAAACAGCTTTGATAAGGGCAGGCAGTAAAGTGCGTAGGCGTGTGTTTGTGTGTACGTGTCGAGGAGCAGTCAGGAGCAGTCGGTGTATTTAACAAGAACAAACACAATGTTTTGATCACTTGACATGACAATTAAAGTGTTCTTGTCAGAGGAGAAAAACGGCAAATCACTTCCTTTCCTTTCTGAAAGTTTCAGTCATGTCAGAAACATGTGGGTGAGAAACACTCTTCTTTTCCTGCCTGTTGACAGAGCCTTGCTGCCTTTTCCCAAGAAGACGCATTAATGGAGGTTTTAAACTAATTTGGAGGTTTTGATCCAATCAAAGCAATAGCCAATTTCTTTCCGCTGATGGGGAAGAAAATGTTATCTCCCGCTTTTCATTTAGGAGTTTAAGCGGGTCCACAAGGTGTGTTTCCACCCTTGTGTTTTTATGGACATTTTTGATTTCCACATAAAAAAACCCAGAGTGGAAATGCAAACACTTTTAGGAGGGAAAGAGCTCAATTTTCACATAAAAAGTTTGCTGAGGTGGAAATGTTGGCATGTCAACAAAGAGGTGATGCAGTAAAGACAGATGGAATCAGATTTTTCTAATAGACTTTGTTTTTCCTGCTTCTTACTGTGGACTGAGCATTTATATCATGCTGAAAGTGCAACAAGCGCTGCGTCAGGGGCCTTTGTTACATGTCACCCCTTATCTCTATCAACACCCCAAAGTATAAAACATCAGAAAATACACATGACACAGAGGAGACAACTTCAACTTCATTCATTCAAGACAATCACAAACACAATCTTAGGCCAGAAGCAGCAATCGATCGAGTGCTGAGCCTCTGCTGCTTGATAAAAGAGGCACTCAACAGATTTTACACAAGGTCAGTTTACTCGTAATGAAGAGAACGACAAACTGTTGCGTGATGTCTTTGTGTCTCTGGAGAGTTTAGTGAAAGAAGTGGGTTTCTCCAACTTTATCTGTCTTCTACACAATGTGAAGCTATATATTATACACAGTCGCCCCCATAAAGATGGAATAATTTTGTTTTCAGACACAATCCTCTGTTAATTATGGTTTCACTTTGATTGTGATATGTTTTTGTAAGAGATTGATTAATACAGTTTTGAGAAGATATACATTTTATCTGTCAATAATAAATCACATTGTCACAATCATTTCATGAAAAGAGATAAAAACATTTTTTTTTATTCCAACTGTCGGCGACTGTGTAGTTATATATTATATATTTGCAAAAAGGCATTGATGAAAATATTTTTCAATATCAAATTTTTATGATCTTTGCTTGTTAAAGGACAATTCACACATTTTACCTAAAAGATAACTGAACTCTTCATGGGGAGTACCACTTAAACATGACTAAACAACTATATGTGGTAATTTAAGTTATATACATTTCAAACAAAAATCCTGAGCTACAAGCTGTATTACAAAAAAGTTGGCATTTACTAGACGGATGGGATCGTATGAAGTGATATAGCATTAGTTGTTCAGTCCAGAAGTCCATTTTGGGGGCTTTAGGAGGGACTAAAAGTCTTGATTTTTTTTTTTTTTTTTTTTTTGCCTTTTCTGCTTCAATTTTGACCTTTTTATCCTGGGAAGTTTCAAAGAAACCTCACTTTCTTTTTTGATCACATTCATACCTGGAAGCTGCACAGTACACAACCACAGCCTGATCTGCTGGCCACTGAACAGCACCACTTGATCAGTAGGGGTTAAGGTCCTTCCTTGCCCAAGGGGCGAGATTTCCCACCCAGATTTATCGAGCCAACAAGGGGGATTGAACCTCTAATCTCCTGATCATAAATTTGCTTCTTTAATCTTTAGGCCACCACTGCGACAAATAATATAATCTTTCAGAAAAGTTTCCCTCAAAATCAGTAAATATGAGTTTTTAATTCAAACTTTATTTATGTAAAGCAGAAAGACATATTTCCTGCCTGAAGAAGAGCCCGCTGGTTCATGCCTCGTTTCATTACTTTGAAGTGTCTTCAGGGGCCAATGATAGTTTGTGACAGATGAGCGAAGATAGGTAGAGGTAGGACTTTGGCACTCTGATCTCTCCCTCCCACTCTCTCTCACTCTCTCATAGATCAAAGTGAATCCAGCTGGTAGTGATCCTAACCTCCATGCGGTGGGACGTGACCCTCCGACCCTCCAACACACACACAGTGGCCCGACAGCTAGACCTTCCCGCAGATCGCTGGAGGGTGAATGTGTGTTTAAAAAAAAGAGGGAGACTTTGGGTATATGTGGCTGTGTGGCTGTGTGTGTGTGTGTGTGTGTGTGTGTGTGTGTGTGTGTGCCTGTGTGTGTGTGTGTGTGTGTGTGTGTGTGTGTGTGTGTGTGTGTGTTTGTCTTGCTGAACCCTCCGGTACCTTTTCACCTTGAGGTCAGAGGTCAACGCGGCAATCAAAGCCAGCTTCCATCTGCTCCCCGCCTAGACACGTCCTGTGTCTGTTAATGTGTGTGTGTGTGTGTGTGTGTGTGTTTCACCCTACAGCTATCCATTTCCAAGAGTGTCCATGACTCTGTGTGTGTGCTGGCATGTATGCGACTGTTTAGATTTGTGTGCCTGTGTGTGTGTGTGTGTGTTCCCCCCTCCAGCGATAGTTGCCCTGTAGTCCACAGGAATCCCTCATCAAAGAGCAGAGAGTGTTCGAGGTGTCTGGATCGTCAAAACTTGCCGGCAACTTCTAAAGAAGCCGACGGTGTTTGTTAGTAATACTAAAACTTAACTCTCCACCAGTTCTGAAACACAGCCAGAATACACACAGAGAACTCAGTTAATAAATGCTTTACTTTACTTTGTGCACATTGCTTTATTAATTAAACAATTGGATATCGACTATGACATTTTTATGATGTTTTTTTAAACTGGGTGTTTATTCTTTCATCAAAATACATACTACTTTTAAAGATTTACAGGTAAAATATGCCCAATGAAAGTTCACTGAAGTACCAGTTAGTCCTGCCTCAGGGTGCTTTTACAGGACACACAGTTCCCCGAGGTTTTCAGTCATCCATAGAGATCTAGTGGAGGATTTTATATTTAAATTTTATTTAAACACACGGTGCCTCAACAATCAACTCAGTAACCTGTTGGCTGTCTATTAAAACATTTTTTTGTTTTTAGATTTCAAAGACAGAACACAGAGAACATGTGAGTTCACTATTATTGAGAAAAACATCGAGTTATTCCTGAGGATCATGTGGATTTCTAAATTAACTCGACCAGAAAAGTAAAGACATAATAAGGTTTTAAAGAATATGAGATGCTGTGCAAGTGATTTAATTTAAGATCACCCCCGCTTGATTCTTTATTTGTTCCCAGGGTTCGACTTGATGCTTTTTAAGGGCTAAGCACTGGCAATGCAACATGTGCATGCACAATAGTCAAATCACAGCAAGTTCTGTAGGCTGTTTGTACATATCACAATACAAATACCTAAAAACAAAAGCAAATAATGATGATTTTTTCAATACCGTGCAGCCCTTGTCTTCACGTCTTCATGTTTATGTTTCGAAGAGAGATCACGTCCCTCATGGGGGCTGACATAAAACATCACACATGTTAAGGTATTATTGTCAAAGCCTGTCTTATATGAGGAACAGGTTTTCTGAAATAAACGTGTTAAAGTGTGAGCCTCTGAACTCAGGTTAGTGCTCAAGGGAAGACTGGAGCCAAAGGTGCTGCACAGATCTGTGATCTGCTAAAAGGTCAGAGGAAGAACATAAGAAGCTGAAGGCAACAGGCTTCAAATGAGAGAAAAAGTTACACTTAGAGATCAGTTGTAGTTTTTTTTTCTAATTACATTCAAATAAAAGAATCCTGGCTTGAAAACACATTTGGATTTTTTTTGTATCTACTCCCTTCTGTTTATCCTGGACTCTTGTCTTGAGATTAAATCTGATTTATTAGTGTATACATGACCGAGAGAATTGTGTTTCATGTTTCCATTTGGTTCTTAAAGCCTTCATTTCGGGGGGAGAAATAGTCATAGACTTTTTCTCACATCCTCCCGGTGGAGAAGAGCGATTTTGGCCAACAAGATCTCCAACCTAAACAACAGAATAGGTCATTTGTAGGAGCCTATATGAGAGTTTCACTGTTCGCGGTACAGAGTGGAGCAGATCGTTCTGAAAATAGTGCACACATCATTATACATACACTTACTGTTGTGAAAAAAAATGCTGCAGCTTCGTTTAATTTAGGCTACAAAACCACTGATCTAGGTTTAGGGCAAAAAAATCCTGATAAGGCATTATAATAATCTATAAGACAGTTTCAATAGTAAATAAATGTACGTAAATGCTGGAAGTGAAGTAGTTACGATGACGTGTGGTGACAAAGTTCTGTAAAATGTGATACACAAAAAGTGAGGTCTTAAATCTGGGTCATATTTTGTACGAACAATCTTTGGGGTCGTTTTTGAGGGGAGACCAGTCTGTTGTGGCTGTTAATTGCTTTGCTCAAGGGCACTGAAAGAATGGAAGAGAGTCCTAACAAGGTTTAAGCCAAACCTGGAAGTTAATTAAAGCAGCCATAGTATAACCTTACACAGAAGAATTAAGTGTGAAAGAAACCAAACAACTTTGGGTGGTCTGTGAAAATACACACACACACACATAAACAAAGATTGGATTGCAGACACACATGCAGCCTGTATATACTGCTGCACACACTCATTCACTACAGTTGCCAAAATGCTGATAATGAGGTCCGCACAAGTAGATTAAAACACACACACACGCTCACACCTTAGAAAAGTTTCCTAATGGTCTCCTCAGGTGTTAAGGTGATATTTATGTTAAAGAACAGCACATATATTAGCACCTCAGCTCCTATTATTGCAAACATTATAGGTCTATAAAGCATGCCGTCATTGTGTGTGTATGAGTGTGTGTGTGTGTGCAGTGTTTGTTGCTGTCATATGTTCATATTAAAATCTTTGTATATATAGATGTAGATAGAAGTTATATATCATGTGTGTGTGTTAAAGTATGTGAGTGGGTACTTATGTGGGTGTAAGTGTGTATTACAGCCTAAAGCCAACATTTGCGTTCTGAGGGGAGGCGGTGAGTTCCTCTACAGAGCCCATATGTTTCTCATTTTTCCATACACATTCATGAGGCATTTCTGCATTTTTAAAGGCAAAAAAAAAAAAAAAATCAGAGAGAGAAAGAAGAAAGGAGGACGAGGAGAAGAGAGATAAAAAGAAAGAGTGAATTCCCCGTAGAGATGTCAGATCAGAGAGCTGGCTTGTTTCACAACCAGCCGGGTTAGTGGGACTAATATCGGAGACCTCACAGAATTTACCTCTCTCTGTATCTCGTTTTCTCGCTCGCACTCCCTCGCTCTTTCTTCATAGCAGAGAAATACGGAAAGTATATTCCTTTCACACACGCACACACACACATGGGGAGAAAATGCGTAAACACACACTTGAAAACAGACCGCACAAAAAGTTTCGGCAGCGAGCATGCCCCAAGGACATAGGACAGAGGAGATGAAAACTAAAACCATACGCAGAGAGTGAAAGAGAGAGAAAGAGAGGGATAAGCGCAGAGGAAAGAGAGATCGAAAGACGGCAAGAGGGGAAATGAGAGCAGTCATTATCCAGCAAAATGTCCCAGCAGCCTTTTTACCAAAACCAAAGTAAAGGAAATATGTGATTGGCTTTAACCAATTGTTGACTCTGTGTGTGTGTGTGTGTGTGTGTGTGTGTGTTTGTGTGTGACAATATTCTACATATACAAGGTTGTACAGTAAACCGTGTTTTAGGACATAAAGCTTACAGGAGTTTGTTCCACTGGATGTAAGTGGGTACCTGTGACACTTTGTGTGTGTGCGTCTGTCTTTGTTTTACACTGTAACAGGCAACAAATCAGCCAGCAGCTACATATGTATGCTATGTAGAGAGAGAGAGCGAGAGGGCCACTGAGCAGTGTGAACAAGCAGCAGCTGGTGAAAAGTGAGAGAATGACAAGGTGTTTAGAGGGACAAAAAGAAATACATAAAGAAAGGGGAGAGCGAGAGATGAAGGAAAGACCTAGAAATTAATATAACAACATATGAGAGAGAGAGAGAGAGAGAGAGAGAGAGAGAGTGTTTGTCTGATATCAGAGCAAATGTGAATAAGCAAAAAAAAACTACGTACCTGCCACACACACACACACTTTTGGCTGAAACAGTATACCGGCCTGATGCCACCCAAGCACAAAACACACAAAGGGAATTTCCTCATTTAGAATAAGCTGAATGGAAAGCACACAAACACAAACACACACACATTCCACTGCTAACCAATATGAACTTTCATGGACGGGTGGAATGTGTGTGTGTGTGTGTGTGTGTGTGTGTGTGTGTGTGTGTGCGTGTGTGTGTGTGAGAGAGAGAGAGAGAGAGAGAGAGAGAGAGAGAGAGAGAGAGAGAGAGAGAGAGACAGAGAGAGACAGAGAGAGACAGAGTAAGCCTGTATCATATTCATATTCTTGTGTATAGAAATATGTAGATTAAAATAATCCAAATAGTTTGTGTTACGTATTTCTGTGTGTGTGTGTGTGTGTGTGTGTGGACATATTTGTGTGTATTCACATGGTGAACGGCTGGTTGAGAGCGCAGTGTTAAACTATGTGTTTAGAGTCGTGATTATAAACAGAACAGATTGAGCAACAACTTTGTCTGTTTGTTCTAATATGTTGCACATTTACTCAACTGTGTGTGTGTGTGTGTGTGTGTGTGTGTGTGTGTATGTTTGTGAATGGACCCTTGTGTAATTTGATCTTTGCATATGTCTCCATAGCTTTTAAGATAGCATTCATCAATAATTGAGCTTCATAAGATACAATAAAACAAACTGGTGGTAAAGTGAGCGTCTCTTTTATTACTCTCTCCACCTCTGTCTGTGTTTCTTTATTGTTTAAGACACTGGATGAGTGTTATTATCAAGCGGAAATTGTCTTGGGCGTGAATGAAAGCACTAATCTATTAAATGTCTCCCTCCCTCGTGCGTTCTACCTCTCTTTCTCCCTCTCGACCAGATTGAGTGTGTGATGACAACCAACCGGAGTAATTACAGCAACAAGCCTTAATCTGCTTCAATATTCGTGTCACAGTGAAAGTGGATCTGTCTTCTCTGCCTACAGCAGCCTGTTTAAACACCAGTCAGGAGTTATTAGAGCAAATAAAACAGGGCTGGATATTATTTTCCCTGCTAAAGACGTGGAGCTCGGAGGGTTTAAAGCTGGAAATGAGAACGTCCTGTGTGCTATAACTGATAAATACAAGAGGTTCAGACTGTTGTTAATCATTTCAGCTTCATCCCAAACTATAATTACCATCAGTCTTATGGGATGATTCTGGTTTGTTAAAACTTAGGTATTATCAATTTTGTCCATAACTCCTATTAGTCATAACATTGTACCAATTGAACTCACTTCACACCACAGTTTACAAACAAAAGTACTGTTTTACTTTGACTTAATGTTCAGTTCTACCTCATAACTTAGATCATTTTGCTAAAATAATATTTTTCACAGCCTGTCTGATCTCATGTTGCAGCAAAGTCACTGCAGTCCAGATTTCAGCACAAACAGAAATTTGAGCCAAAACTACAAAAAAAGAACCAACTAATAAGTAGAATATCCGAAAAATTGTGTTTTGAACAAATCTTTGCTGTCAGATATCCATGCTGGTCTTAATTGTAACACTTAATTTTCAATCTTTTATTAGATCCACATGTTAAGTACAAAATCTGATTCTTTCACCAATTTTAAACACAGAAATCACACTTTTTATGGGTATTCTCTGAAAACATTCTCAGTCTAAATTCCACACATTCCTGATATTTGGATTCGGGAAAGAGATTGTAATACTTCCGGTAAAGACGCAGTGGATACTTTTCTAAATTGGTCTGATCCTCATAAGACGCAGAAGACTGAGAGGCTTCCTGAAGGACTCTGGGTCATTATAACAGAGTTATAAAAAATAGACGTACATACAGAAACACAGGAAGAGAGACGAGAAAAAAATTGCTAGAGGGACGGGGGGAGTTTAAACTTCTGATTAAGCTAATCAAAATGTAATTACAAAGAATTACAACCGAGACCTTCGGATGTCCGGTTTGCTGAGTGCATATGTGTGTGAATGTGTGTGTGTGTATAACTGTATGTCTACGATTCGACAAGCCGACCAGGTGCAAAATACAAAGAGCAAAAGAAAGAACAAAAGAAGGGGATGTAAGGCCCGAAAGCAACATGACAGGGTGAGAGTGTTCCAGCCGGGCCAGAGCTCCCACAACGACGTCTGTTCTGGTCATTATGGAAGTCTACCTGTCATTCTTTTTACGTGTGTGTGTGTGTGTGTGTGTGTGTGTGTGTAAGTGTGTGTGTATGTGTGTGTGTGTGTGTGTGTGTGTGTGTGTGTCTGAGTGTGTGTGTTGCACTGAGGAATGTTAAGCATCCCTCTCCCCAAATGTGTCTCGACCACGTCAGGGACTTTTATCAGCGGCTTCATCTCTCCTTCAATTCTTTCCTCCTTTCCTCTCTCCCGCCTTCTTTCTCTCTCCTCTAACCCTAAACCTGCAGGTTCATAACAAAGGGGTCAGAGGTCAAACTATCTGTCATTACATAAAGAGCGGAAGAGAGGTGGGGGAGGAAAATGAGAGAATATTAAGGAGGCTGAATAATGGGCCCTATTTGCATTTTACATGTTTTACGCATTGTTTATTTTGATCACACACAAAAGGGCAGAAAGAGCTTCACTTCCAATATCACTGGCATTACAAGCGAACAGTAGTGAGACAGCAAAGGGTCAGGATCATATGATAATAATCATGAATTTTCGGACATAAATTAGTGTTGTGTTTCTCTACTTTTTGGTGCACAAGAAGTGATGTGTTCATGTTGTCCTGCAGGAGCATGCGGTTGTTAGTCTGTATAAATCTCTCGGACGGTGAAAGAAAATTACTAAAAAAAACAATAGACTGCTGCAAAGAAATTAATGCAAGTACAGTGACATCATCCATTGGTTTATTGGTTTATTGGTTTATCATTTTGAGGCCTCGAGTTTGGCTTTTTTTTGCCAACGCAATCCTGTTTTTTTGGTGCTAGGGGACACTATCTATGGCATCTTCTACCTGCAAACTGCACCTGGCTCCTGGCTACACTGTGAAGGTTCCATAATTAAAAGTAAACCATAAACATGTTCATTTAAACATAAACAGCTCCATTAATAAACACTGCCACACATCCATCCTGATTGACAGGTTGTTGTGGTAGTGACTTGTCAATTACAAGGTAGCCACACCCTCAGGAATATCTGGCTTTAACATCTATTTTACTATGAATAGGAGCACCATTTACAAAGTGAACATCATGCTGTGTTGGAAAAGACTTGAAACTAGTGATTGAAACCATAAACTAATTCGAAAAATGTTTATTGAGCCAATAAATCAAGTGAGAAGTCGGGTCATTTTCTAATAGACTTCTATACACTTCTTTTTGCATCCAGTGAAGTTGCCCCCTGCTGTTTATTAGAGAGAATTCAGGATTTAGACACTTTACTTTTTTTCACTTTACATCCTCACTACAGCCGATATCAACACAATTCAGTTGCATTATGGGAAATGTAGGATCCAGTGATCCAGGAACTCAAAAACAGGATATCTCGGCCTCTGCTGCTTCTTTTCTTTTAAAAATATGTATCTTGGAAGCCTCCAACCATGCGGAAGTGTAATACTAAGTCCTAGCAATAGATAAAGTCATGGAAAAAATATTAGACCATCCTTGTTTTCTTCAATTTCTTGTTCATTTTAATGCCTGGTACAACTAAAGGTACATTTGTTTGGACAGATATAATAACAACAACAAAATTCCATGGTTTTCCTAATGGTGATTTTGGTTATTATCAAGAAAACCATGGAAACTGGCTAAAATAAGCTTTTAAATGAAAATCTTATGAGCTATTTTTGTTGTTATATTTGTCCAAACAAATGTACCTTTAGTTGTACCAAGCATTAAAATGAACAATAGATTTAAGAAAAAGGGTGGTCTAATAATTTTTTCCATGACTGTATATCTGAAAAACATTATTATCAATATAATTTCTGGAGAGTACAGTTTCAGTTTCTGCATGAAAAAACTCATTAATTCTTGCAGTTTTTAAACACTGAAACCATCAGACAATACTTTTTCCTGGTCTTCATGAAACTTTATGGAAATTACATATCTCAATTCCCAGTTTTGACATTTTAAAGTTTTTGCTAATTGACTCACAGGGGTGCTACAATTAAAGGTCAATAGCAGGAAACAAGTTGCCCTTTTTAAATTCAATGTCTTGGCAGTGTTCCGATTGGTGATTTAATGGGGGTGATGATGACATTTATCGTCAAACATTTTGCCAACATCACTGTTTATTTGAACCTTGCCATTCAAACAGAGTGAGAGAGCGATACCACTAAGCATGCTCGCCTATGAAAAGTGAGAAGCAGCGTAATGCTCCTTGCCGCACAGAGTCATTTGTCATCCACTGACAAGCCATGCAACAGAAATGAGCCGGGGCCAACGTCAACAGTGTCTCGCTGAGGGAAGAGAAGGAAAAGTGAGATCTTACAAAGAGAAAGGCAGGAAAGAAGTGACAGAACAGAGAGGAGAGGAGGGCATGATGGGGGAAACATTTGGGAAAGGAAGCTTAGAAATGCAGCTGAGGAAGAGGAAATGTTTGAGGAAGAGAGGAAAAATGATAGGAAGAGAGACACAAAAATGTGAGTGATAAAGAGATGTGATTAAGGGGGACAAGAAAGAGGAGAGAATTTTATCTTGGTAAGAGAGTCTCTAAATCCTCTTGTTGACTGACGTTTCCTCTTCCTTTAAATACCTTCATCTGAATTGCTTTTGTCTGCCGATCCCCGCGTGTGTGTGTGTGTGTGTGCATGTGTGTGTGTCTGTGTGTCTTTCAGTAATCTAAGGAGGCTTTGTGCTGCCATAGCTAGGTTAAGTCTTTCAAACCTGTATTAAATCCACTTGTTGAACACAATGATGTTACAAGTGGCTCCTTTGAATACAACAACTCTCACAAAATAGTGGGAAAGGAAGGGCTGAAACGGTTCATCACTCATTTTCCTCCATCCACCCAGAGGCTGACAGGGCATTGAGCACTGTGTTAAAATGAAAAATGTCAACCTTTCATGTCTTACAGCAACACAGTCAGAACAAGAAACAGACTAAACTTTATGTGACTTGACAATTGTTAGATTGCTGGTTCGTTTTTTTTTGTATCTTGAAGTAGTTCAACTGAAATTGCAGGTTTTCACAACAGCCGACAGAGTAAACCTGACAGGAGATTTCTGAAGCTGTCATGAGGATCGAGGAAGCAGAACGAAAAACACTGCAGGGCCTCGGGACGAGAGGGTTTTGTTTCTGCCCCAACAAACTGCTTAAGGACTACTTCCACATGGAAGGCACCGACCGCTCAGCGGGAAAAGACAATCACTGTGTGCCTGGTGCCCACTTTTACCTCCCTTTCCACCTTTTATATTCTTCAACTTGACAGGAAATCCATGATAATCATCAGGAAAACGATGCATTTAAGGAGTACGACAAGGGTAAGAGTGTCTTTCTGGCAGTACATCTGCTAATAAATGGCAAATTTGAGAGTAAAATTAAATCAATTAACGGGGAAATTACGTTCAAAGCTAGACACATAAGTAGTTATAGCTACGGCTGATGTCAAAAGTGACACTTGTGAAGGTTGTTCCTTGAAAACTGCCGATCTGAAAAACTTTTTTGGCAGCAGTTTCTCTGTTGGAGACACTTAATGGATCGTTTACAAGTTATCTAAAATAGTAGATGCAATAAAATGAGGAAGAGCAGCTTTCTACAGTGTGACGAGTGCCTTGCAAAGTCAAAAATAATGCCTAAAAATAAAATAAAAAACCTCCGCTGAGCTTCCTGGCAGTCAAACTGACTAAACGTGTCTTCCAGGAAGACATAAAAGCAGTTTAAGAAGACAGATTGCTCAGTTGACCCAATGCATCAACCCCATTGGAGCTCCAATGGCCCAATCAACCAATCAGAGATTAGCCACGGCAGGCTGTAATTAAAGGGTTCAAACATCCGCCCGGCAACGGAATCTCACCCTGAGCTGTGATTGGTTGGACCGCCCAGGGGGCCGCAGTAACAGCGGGTCATCGCAGTGACACGGAGCTATGCTGGTGTCGACATCAGCCCAGTGAAAGGTCAGCGCTGAGAGAGAGACCACTCACACTCTGACTGCACAGTGTGAGTGTGTGTGTGTGTGTGTGTGTCAACTGTCACATTCAGCCGGGCTCATTAACTGAGACGCTGATTTATTATTGGTCTAATTACAGAGCTCTGGACGCCAATCAATTATGACTCTAACCTACAAGTCCAACAGCAGCCTTCCATGGGTTAAAGCGTGTGTGTGTGTGTGTGTGTGTGTGTGTGTGTGTGTGTGTGTGTGTGTGTGTGTTCCCTAAATCAGGAAGTGCAGTAGACTAAAGCTGACTCTGTTTCCAATAACGGAAGAGCTCACGACCGCTCTGCTTTTCCTAATGAACTCTTTATTAAGTGGCATTACACTACACAGATGGCAGTGACGCTGTGAATGGAGCAACAGAATACTTCAGTACAGTACATATGATTGCTGGTACACAGACATTGGGTTAGGCTTGTGACATTGGCTTGTAACTCTATTTAAAACTGGGATCAGTACATGGACAAATAATAAGCAGGGAAATAAAATACATGTGTTCACTTTAAAGTAAAACATTCACACAGTAAAAACAACATACTAATAGCCCTCCATATTCTTTGTACTGGATCACTTTTCCAGCCCCACTCTGAGATTCCTAAACACCAACTCTTCATTTTTCAAATGAGCTGTGCTCCACTAAACAAATATTTTTGGAGACTGCATGTTGTGGGGATTACAGTAATCTCATTAAGATACAAAAGAAAGGATTAGGAATTTTCTCAGCTTTTCACCTTTTAATAGGTTCTTCTACTTTCTTACAAAACCATATTCACTAATGATGCTGCTGCACTTCATGTTTGCTCTGTTTGTATCATTTATGCACTATAAATATAATATTATGTTGAATATAAATCAAAGGATACAAAGGATAAGTAAATTATCACACTCTGTTTTATTTATTTAACGCACAATGTCCCAACATTTTTTAGATTCAGGGCTGTACAATAAAGGAAGATAAGTTAATGTGGCAAATAAGGAAAATCATGGACCACCCTTCCTATACATAAACAATATTTACAACATATTGGTTTTGCATTTTACTTTCTTGACATTATGTGTGATGTTAATACACATCTGTCTAGGATAAAACTGTTTGCATATTCTTTGAGAAACACACAAAAACATTTTCTTTTCTGTTATTTCAAGCCCATAATTCATGAATCCAACATTTGCTTCATTTGAAAAGGATTTTCTTCTCAATGAAAATATTTTGTGAAGATATTTTGCAACTTGCACTGTAACCTCTCCTTCAGTTTGAATCAAGCTTTCTCCATCCCCAATTCTCCCAGCGAAGATTTGCACAACAGTTCGGATGAAATGTGTGTTTCCGTATTGGCTGTCAAACACCGTAAGAACTTGATAGCCCTGGATCAGAGAACTACGAAACATTACTCATCTAATGGGAACAGGGCTGTCAGTAAGGCTGTGTCTGTGTGTGTGTGTGTGTGTGTGTGTGTGTGTGTGTGACACCTATCACATCATGTGAGTGTTCAGGATGTGAGAGCAGTGTCCGCCTGCAACCTTCATCACCTTCATCTCTGAATACATAATATCATGTAATGCATACCATAATGCCCCTTCGTGAGCTGAATATTTATGTCCTGGTTGTGAGGTAGCCTGAAGGTTAAAAAACTGAGCGCATGACTGGAAGGTCAGTTTAGAATTGCTTAACGTTCTTCCCCTCACCTACTGTGAACAAACCCCTCAGGAAGACGTATAATTCCCCCAAAAACCAACCACCACCATCTAATGTGCAAATCTGCAAGGCAATCCAGGTTAAATTAAGTCCCAGCGCTATTGATTTAGTAATGCATTTATCTGATTCCTATACATCACCTCTGTGTGGGGGCTGCTAGTTAACAGGTAATGAGCTATCTATATGCACACAGTATTTTATACGGCCTGTCTGCATGTTAGTTACACCATAAAGACAAATATGGCAAGAAAATTAGATACGGCTTGAGAAAATGAAATGAAGGAAAGACAGAGTCTGATGTAAAAAAAAAAAAAGTGAGATATGAGAAAAGAATGAATGAATTATGGGTAAGAGCAGGACAGAAAGATGGGGAAATAATTCAGCCTCTGACATTAATATGGTCGAGTATAATCACAGAAATGAATAAAGGACATGACTGCCAGTTAAAAAACTGGCCCACTCTGTTTAATATGATAAATACTTGCAATTCGAATGCATTAGAACTGTGAATTCGACGTGATTAAATATTGAAAATTGGGTTTAGAATTTAAATAAACCTCATGCTTTTATTTGCAGTTTTAACAAATTAGGTTTTGACTTCTATAGAGTTTGCATGTTGTATAATACCAGGTCACAAAACCTAGTATGTCCACCAAAAACACCCAACTGGGAGCACTTGAGAGTACTTTGGAGATGCAGCATTTTTCAGCTTTTTTGGTAAGTAAGTAAAATTGTAGGCAAAAGGTAGAGTTTCTTTCTCTGGATGATTGGAAGGCTTGGAGAGCTGGTCTGGTGGATTCATGAGATTTTGTTCATGTATCATCCTTGGACCAGAGGTGGGGTACTACCTAGACAGGTCTTCAGACTATCACAGGGCAGTTTAGAGTCACCAATGTACCAACACGGGGAGAACATGCAAACTCCACACAGAAGAGCTACAAGCTGAATTTCGAACCTGTGACCCTCTTGCTGTGAAAGTGCTAACCACTACCTGAGCTGTTGTTGTCAAGGAAACATTGTTGTCGAGCCATCATGATGGTTGGTCTTTGTAATATCTTCCTGCCTCCACTGTGATTGGACAGCTGGGTAAAAAGTGAAGAGCACAGCGTTTCACTCAAAGCTGAACATTTGTCAACTCTCAACGACTAGAAATAGACACAGATTGTGCATCACTTAGCACAGCATAGACGCTCATTGCCTCGTCAAGCTGCTGCTGTTTGCCGCATAATGAAAATTCGTATCGCTTCCATTGCAAAGAATCAAAATGACACGCTGGCCTCTGGAAATAGAACTTCGGTGGACTCTGCTAGCCAACTGGCAAACATCACACTGCTCTATTTAAATTTCCTGCTTCCACTGGGAAGCGTGAGCAGCAGTTACTGTCAAAAACAAGAAAAATATGTTTTCAAGTGAATTTATTAGTCTCATAAGGTGATTTTGTGCAAACAGAACAGAGCAGAATTTAAATCCACCAGCATGGGTCTTTAACCTTGACTAACATGACTCACTGAATCCCAGCAGTGACTCACAGACTCACGCAGGGACAAAGATATTGGCTCACCTCCATACACACACACACACACGCAATTTTCTTTTCTCAAAGCAAACTCTGTCTTGTTGTGGATAAGACAAGAGCCGACCAGCTTCCAACACACACACACACACACACACACACACACATAAATACATACACCGTGTCTATAGTGTATGTAAACTAATTCACAGCTTCCCACAACCTCATGTTTCCTCTGGCCTGTTTTTCTCTGACAGATTTATATCAAAGTGCCTTCTGGGGCCACAAAGTACGGGAAAGTTAAACATATAAGCATGCACACAATCACACACAACAACACCCTCGAACTCGTGCACACACACATACACACATATGCAAAGACAAACAATAGAAGGCGAAAGTAAATAAAAGTCTTCCCTGGGTCATACAGGGTGGAATGTGTGAAGCTATGGTGATGCACTAACACCTACGCTATAGATAGATGGGTGTGTGTGTGTGTGTGTGTGTGTGTGTGTGTGTGTGTGTGTGTGTGTGTGTGTGTGTGTGTGTGCAAACACCCACTACCAATGTTATGGTGATGCACTGACACCCGGCCTGCAGAGACGATGCAGGTGGATTGTGGGATACGTGACACATACAAAAGAGCCCGCAGAAGAGCAGAATAAAAAGAAGTCCTGTTTCTACATCTTCACCACACATGAGTGAAAAATAAGATACAGGCACCAGCTCAGAGGCTTCACAGGGTCAATGTGTCTGAGTCAAGATTCACTTTCAGAGGGTTCAGATTTCATTTCCCCAAAACCAGACCAGCATTTGTTGAAAATGATTGGGCACATTTATGTTCCACAGATAATTCCATCAGATATGGTGTCAGTCCCAGAAGACTAAATAAAGTTGATTTTAAACTACAGTTCTGTTCTGCTACTAACACATTAACTGTGTGGTAAGGCATTGCTAGAAACTGCACTCTGTGTCACCAAGCAGTCTGTTTTTTTACACAATATTCTCTGCCTTGCCAGAGCTGCCACAAACCACCTGACTGACTCGTGGCCCACAAGGAACAATGGCCACATTTACAAATGTGTACTGTCAACAAACATCATGTTAGGAATGTAAAATGCAAAACAATGAACTCCTTTCTGACATCAGCCAGGTAATTTTTGCCAAAATCTCTGATCCTGAAAGTTATGTGCAGCATCTTCTGCAGATTGGTTGTTTGTAATGCAAATTATGTTGTAAATATGTTTTAGGATGGGTGCAATGTAAGTGCAGCATTGTGATGTACAGTATACCATGCGCAGGTAAGACAGTGTCTTGCTTAAATAACAGGAAACATTATTGTGTAAGTTAGATCTTTACTTTTTCTTTCTTTGTCACATTACTACCATCTTATCTTCCTTTACTGTACAAGGCTTAATTAAAAAAAAAATGGACCACTGTCTAAAACAAATCAGAAAGTGATTACTTGCTGATTCTTTGTGACTTATATTTAATTGAGAACTGTGCGAAGACGATCATTCTATGTCCTAGCTTTTGTTTTTGTTAATATACAGTACAGGCCAAAAGTTTGGACACACCTTCTCATTCAATGCGTTTCCTTTATTTTCATGACTATTTACATTGTAGATTCATCAAAACTATTAATGAACACATGTGGAATTATGTACTTAACAAAAAAGTGTGAAATAATTGAAAACATGTCTTATATTCTAGTAAGCAAAGGGTGGTTACTTTGAGGAATCTAAAATACAAGACATGTTTTCAGTTATTTCACACTTTTTTGTTAAGTACATAATTCCACATGTGTTCATTCATAGTTTTGATGCCTTCAGTGAGAATCTACAATTTAAATAGTCATGAAAATAAAGAAAACGCATTGAATGAGAAGGTGTGTGTCCAAACTTTTGGCCTGTACTGTATATGCACACTGAATTCTGAGTTTGATGCATTCTGTTTTATTTATATTTTACAAAGCAAAAACAGGGTCAATTCATGCAGTAATGTGCTTCCAAAGTGTTGCTTTGTCGGGAGCAGGAGGAGGTTTAAATGCACACATCCTCTCCCACCTGGGAGCTGTTGCCACACCTGAGCAGTTTAGTGTGTTGCTGAAAAGCGCTGCTTGATTCACTTTAGTGCAAATTCTGTTGCTGAAGAAAATGCAAGACTTCAGTTGGAGCAAACAGATGTTTCATGAAGACAAACTGAAGGACTCGTGATCATCGCTCATGGCCCAGCCAACTCTGTTTGCTACAACATACTTGTTTTTTCTCAGAGGAATTCTTTCACATCTGCTCTCTCTCTGTCACTTGTTCCCCCTTTTTTTCCCCTCTATTTATTCATCTTTTTTTCTCCCTCTCTGATTTGTTATCTGAATCGGTGAGAGTATGCAAATTCCAGATATTATTAACAGCTCTCTTACAGATCATGTACACAAACACACCATAGATTATTCATCAACTTTACACCTGAAGGGAAGAAGATAGAGAGATACAAGTTGAAGAAAAACAGAGACAGTTGAAAAAAGGGACAAGACAATGAAAATATAAAGACAGTGGAGCGCATTAAGATATTTTGATATAACATACAGCACAGGAATAGCAATCTAACTCAATTCTGCTCTGTGGAATGCTTCAATCTTGTGCATGAAATTCACTTGACAGCTAGATGGAAATGTAGCTGCAGAGACAAAAGGAAGGACAGAGAGAGAGAGACAGTGGAAGAGGTTGTAAAGGGTGACATGACTGGCATTGCTGGCATTCCTTTCAAGTCTTTTGTTGTTTGTGGGCATTCACATGTGTGTTAGTGTGATACTGAGAGAGAGAGAGAGAGAGAGAGAGAGAGAGAGAGAGAGAGAGAGAGAGAGAGAGAGAGAGAGAGAGAGAGAGAGAGAGAGAGAGAGAGAGAACGAGGGGGAGACAGACAAAGTGAAAAGAGATCAGGTCATTTACAGCTACTGAGGGTAATAATCCAGCGTGGATAACACAAAGCCACCCCCTCAGGCTTTTCTTCACTCCAGCTCATATGGATTTGTATATGGTGCTGCATCTCAGCCAGCTGATTATTACTCTAAAGGTCACAGAAGCAACTTTAATTAAGATAAAACAGACAAAGAGCTTTAAAAGAAAGAGTCTTGATTCTTAACTCGGTACAATACTTACTCATCTGTTGCTTCCTTTCTTTGACTTTCAACCCTTTCCTAGTAAAGGTGGTTGCATGCACAAACACATGCATATACATTCATACAATGAGACTTTTTCTGACAGATGCAGTGCAGTTATTGACAGTTTACACCTGTTAACTCTTAATGAGCGGTCAGACAGACAGACAGACAGACCAGGGAGTCATGAAAGAAGCATTTCATTCATCTAGTTTCCCTCCTTTCCACATCCTGTTGATCTCTGTGTGATTTGCTTTTTTTCTTCATTTTTTTCTCACTTATCACTTTCCATTGACTGATCTTAATGTTGTAACTTTCTGGAAACATTTCAAATGCTCCATTAAAACAGGAATTACATAATGAGAAATAATCAGTTTTAAGAAGTAGAAATGTGCATTAAATTGAGGTAACATTGGACACTTTTTATGATGTAATCGGAGAATAAAAAAATAGCATTTTCGGTCATTCTTTCATACTGCAAAGCACAAACTCATGGCTGCAAAACAATGGAATGGTGGAGAAAATGAAAATTGTGTAATTTCTTAAATAACTAAGCAAACTCCCCAGAAATATTGGGGAAACAAAATCTTTTTAATGCATTACAATGTCTTCCTTTCTTTCTCTTAAACTTCCTCTCTGTCTTTTACAGACCATGTCTTTGTCCACTTTGTGTCCCTCCCCCAGCTAAACCAGTAAGGAATGCAGTTGACGAGGATTTCCCAGTTTGCGTGTGTGTGTGTGTGTGTGTGTGTGTGTGTGAGAGAGAGAGAGGGAGAGCGTGCATGCAAGTGTGTGCACGTGGATAAAACATTCCTGCCCCCCTGTTATGCAGAAGGAGCACACCTGCAGGGCACCTGAGGTCACGGGGTCACACACACACACACACACACACACACACGCATGCAGAGACACACTTTGTGGGACATGCATGACTGGGCACCAACTACCTGTTGCTCTCTTTTTTCTCTACCTGCACCGTGCAGAGCTGATAGAAATATACCTTCTCTTTTTAAACTGTAGCAGAAAGGAGTGAGAAGTGAAAAGATTGCATGCACTCTTATATGCATTGCTTTTTTCTTTCCTCCTCCTTTATTGATTTCTATCCCTTCTTCCTTTCTTTCTTTGAAGCCACCCAGAGCGTAACCAGTGAGAAAGTCATTAGATATAGTAGTTTGTACTGGGATTAGGAAACTAAGCTGGTAAATACAGCAAGGCTTTCAGCTGGCAGCCAGAAAACGGAAGGGAGAAGAGGAGGCAATGAAATTGGTAGATAGAGAGGGGCAGAGAGGGAGGGAACGAGAGAGCGGGAAAGGAAGGAAAGACCGAAAGGAGCAGGACGAAAGAAGGTGAAAGACAGACAGAGTAAGACGCGATTAGGAGCTAGTGAGTAAAAAAGAAAGCAGCTTCCCTCGTTGCTCATTAAAAGTTGAGGGAACTCAAACAGAGCTGGTGGCAGCTTGCAGTCCTTCTGCTGAAAAACCAAACAGAGCGAAGGAGCGAATGGGAGGCGAAGAGAAAAGAAGAATGACAGAGAATGGAGGTACTTAGTTTTCCCAGTCGTTTAGCAGTCGTGTTGTTGTCAGTCTTTAGAGAAGCTTAGAGAGGACAGCCATTCACTCCGGGGCAGGCGGACGCAGCTGCTACCCAAGCACACACATACACATACTGAGACAAACACACACAATCATGCTGTCACACATGCACACAGGGATGCGAGCCAGGATAAAGACACACATACAGACACACAGCTACAGCACACAGCTCTAAAGCTGAACAGCAAAAGAAAATAAAGTTTCCTTTTTTATAGGAGCTGAATAAAGAATTTTGTCAACAAAGAAAATATTAAATAAACACAAACACAAACAGGATAATACACTTGGCAGACACAGAAATACATTGTGCCACAGCTTAAAAGTGCATATTGAGGTTTAAAATGTAAAATCAATTGATTGATCAAAACTTGAAACAAAAGTCCTTAAAACTTTCTAACCTTTAACATTTTTTTTTTGTTTCTGTTCTCCTCAGGCTCTGAGGAACAATACAAATTTGCACAATCAATCACACCAAAGTCGTGTCTAGTTTTTTGGTGACATTTAAGGCCTTAAGACACCAGGCCGAGACATATTAATGACACAAATTGACGTCCATTCTGCACAATATGCTTCCTTGATGCCATAATTTGTGTCGAGGCTAAGAAAAAATTTGCAATATTTGCATTCTCTGTGAGAGTACGCATGACAAAAACAACAGTTAATAAATACCTTGACATGACAAATTAATTGCATGAAAAAATGTCTTTGAACAGTAAAAAACTGCCCAAAGTTCATTCACAAGTTGGACACAGCAAACGCAGGGAGTTACATACTGTACACACACTCTTCTGCACACAACCAACTCTGACCTGTTTCCTGTGTCTTACTGTATTACACACACACACACACACACACACACACTTACAGTCAGACATTGTTTGAATCATCCGATTGTGAGTGTGGGACTGAAGCTCTTTGGTTAGAGTGAGGAGGAAGGCTGGTGACAAAGGGCCGTCTATGGATGGAGGGATGTGGGTTTGCAGGGTGTGAAAGACAGAAAAAGGAAGAGTCAAATGAAAATGAGTGTGTGTACACAGACATACAGAGGCCCTTCAGGCTAAATGAAATGGACTCTCTGTGTGAAGGGCTGAAAGCTTTTAAACAAACGAGAACGAGACATTTTCTATGCAGGGCTGGACTCAATATCTAGAGAGACAGACGGATAAACAGACAGATATGTCCAAATAAAGTCAGACGCTTTCTTTTCCCAGGAGTCGAGAGGCCAGGAGGACCATTCAAAGAATTTCAAAGTTAACTTGCATCAGTTAACGTGGAAAAACAGCAGCAAATGATGATAGGCAATTCAGTTTGATGTCAGAGACCGACCTGACGGAGCACAGCCGGGGCAAACAGTCCTCGCCATTATGATTAGTGGAGTCAAAGATCTCTATGTGCACAATTACGTTCAGGTACATTACCATGAGCCTGGAAAACAGGCCGGTTTAATGGTCTATCTGAAGAGGAAAGACTTTGTTTGTTAAGCCATTTGGATGAAATTGAAAAACAAAGTTAATTTTATTCTGACTTAGTTTTCAAGCTTTAAGGACTTTAGTGAAAAATGCCCTCCGTCTCTGCAGAAGCCTTCTGTTTGGATATGAAGTTTCAGGAAGAAAATCTTTATAGCAGTTTTATTTATCACTTCAAAGAGAGTATTTTGTCCCTAACTACATAATAAAATATCTTCATTATATGCTTCTTAAGTAACACTTATGTGTAAGACAGACATCTAAAAAACTTACACCTCAAAAAAGGGGTGTCTAAAAACAAAATAAAAACACTAAATCTGAGGGAAGTTATCTTGCTGCATGGACAGATAATTTCACTTGACAATATTTCTTGAATAAAGATTGGTAAATCTAGAAATAAGCATGTTGAACACTTAAAATAAGAAATTAACTGTTAAAACAAGATAGATGATCTAACACTTCTAAATCTAAGTTTTTTTAGTTTTCATCTTCTGGCTGCACCATTTATCTTTAAATCAACAAATCACTGCCTACTCCTCCCAGTTACATCCATCTCTCACTGTGTTCACCTCCTTCTGCTGAATTCGTTCAGCAGTATTTTTCATTTTTTGGTTTGAACATGGGGCTTTGGTGCAGCATGGTAGGAATATTTTTGCATGATAAATGCCCTCCACCAAAAAGGAAAGCGCTGCTGCCGGATACGCCTTAAAATGTATTTTCTATGAAGAATTACTTCCAGTGCAAGGAAACTTTGCATCTCATCTGCAGACTATAAAAACGTAGATGCATAATTATTATTTTTTATCACAAACAAAAGTCCCAGTCGCCCGTGGTGTGTGTGTGTGTGTGTGTGTGTGATGTGCTTTCAGTTTAGCGGACAGTAAAAAGAGGAAGCTGTGGGCGATCGGCTCCTCTCTGTACTCTCTATGTGGTTTGGGTCTGTGTGAGTGTGTGTCTTGCTCTGATCATGGGTGAGTAGAAGGGCAAGCTGTATGATGAGCCCGCTCTGTGTGTGTGTGTGTGTGTGTGTGTGTGTGTGTGTGTGTGTGTGTATTGACTGTGCATGCACATTTCCTTTGCCTTCAGATCATATGAGCGTGGGAGGTTTAAAAATGCTACATCAAGCCAGCAGCACAGGCCAAAATATGTGCATATGTGTGCGTGTGTGTGTGTGTGTGTGTGTGTGTGTGTGTGTGCATATAGATTTCCCAACCCGCCTATTTACAGCTAAAGGAAAACTGTGATTAGAGAGAAAGGAGAGAGAGAAAGAAAGAGACAGAGGGAGAGAGGGGGCAGACAGAAAACTCTCTCCATCTGGCCCAGTGGTAAGCCTGCCAGAACACGCACACATACACACACACCACACACATACACATGCAGAGGCACAAACACACCGTTACAAACAGTGTTATTTTCTTGTTTTGTTCTATTCTCATTCCAGAGTCATAAACAATACCTCACGAACCAACATCCTGACACACACACATACACGGATGTGACCTTAGGCGCGCACACACACCCTCACACACACACATGTGAAAGTGTGAGACAGACAGCTCGACAGACAGACAGACAGTGTCTCCCCCTAAATCACCCACAGTGGCTTTTGAATTTAAGGGCCTCCAAATAAGAAACCCCCAACCCAAAAAACCCACAATGTTGTTGGGTTTAGGGATTGGGTAACACACACACATACACACACTTTCATGGTCCTATTACAAACTTAATACCGACTTAATCACTGCACTGGTTTCTAAACCCTCTTTTCCTGGCCACAAAGAGTCTTTTCCTTTCCTCTAATAAAGACGACCTCTCTTCTGCTGCAGTCAGACAGATATCGGTGCTGCAGAAGGTCAATTCATCAGTCTGCGTCCTTTATTGAATCAAACAGAACATCTACCTGAGCAGAGGGAAAATGCCCCTCCATGGAAATTGTAGACAGCAGATAATGAAGGTGGAAAGTCTTTAATGAACATGGAAGAACAGTTTTTTAATATAATGCACCCTGGGCTTGTAATAACCGAAACGTATCATGTTTAATAAATGTTTTATGAGCAATGTCAATGTTTTGAATAGATAAGGTTACAGCTTTTCATCCATTATTTCAATATTTATCTCTGCTAAGAAAGTCATGTTTTCAGCTTGGTTTGTCTGTTTGTCAAATCAAACTTTATTTATATAGCGCTTTTCATACATATAAATGTAGCACAAAGTGCTTTACAAAAAATAAGAATAAAAACAGACAATAAAAAAGACAAAACCCACCCCTCCCATCCCCACATACACATCTGTACGTACACATACATGCACACACGCACATAGACACATACGCACACAAAAACACACACAAACACACACTCAGACTCACACACAGTACATATTGATTGACAGTGTAGAGACATGGCAAGAGACTGTCAGCAGGATTACAGAAAAAATAATGACTTGATTTTCATGAAATTTAATAAAAGGGTGTAGCATGGGTGAAGCAAAAGCCCATTAAAATTTGGAGTGGATTTTCATCTTTGTTAACTTTGCGAGATGCAGCAATTGTCCTGCATTCATAGTGTTGAAATAATTGGAAAAATTTGTTCACAACTGGGAAAATTCACAGCACATTAAACTGTATTGTTAATAAGCAAGTTAGTTATGTTGCCAGTTTCACCAGGTCTTTATTGTCAAACAGTCACTGTACTTCGAGGGACTTCCTGGATAAAATATTCAAAAATGTAAAGTAACTTTCACAAGTGCAGCTCTGAATATTGTACTGATGCAATAACCAAACATGCATAGTTAAAGGTCATAATTCCTTTTATTTTTATAAAGTAATGACCAGGACTTTTTCTTGACAAAGCATACCTTTTCATGTCACTGGCAAATTTCAATATTTTTTCCATTTTCTCCCCCTGGCTGTTGCTGATGCCATATATTTCCACGTGGGGGTAAAACACATCTCATCACTAAAAGTCAAATTTCCTGTAACAATGACTGGCCGAAGCTGTTGTTTATTTTTCCATCTGTCACTAGCGATATCTGAAACGCTGCTGACAGGATTTTAATGAAGCTTTGGAAAATATGGATCAAAATGATTAAACCATTGTTTTCCATCACTGTGAGAAATGCGAGTTACAGTCAGAGACAAAAAGACTTTTGATAGCGCTTGGCCTGGAGGAGGTCTGCCTGGTCGATGCCTTGTTAACTGTGGTCGTGTTTCTTTACAATTACTGATAGCTGTGCAAAGTTACCCCCCCCCCCCGCAAAATTGCACTTTTTTACACTAGCAAAACTGACTCTTGTGTCTTCTCTGCTTGATAATCTTAACTTTTGACTGCCTGAAATAGCCTAGGGAAATATTTCAATTAACTTTAAATATGTTTAAAAAATAAAATCCTACCTAGACCAGGGTTTTGACATTGGTCCGCATGTCTGGTGCATTACTCAATCAGCTGCATGCATATGCTAATACTGGACCTTGTAAATGAGCTTACCAGACGTGTTCTGTTCGAGGGGCTAAGAGTCTCCTGCTGTGCTGTTAATGTACTGGTCAGCCACAGGGAAAAGTGCTTATTTCTCTCTTACGGTTTTAAATGACTTGAAGAAATGACAAATTAATCTCTGATGACAGGATCAAACCAGGGAGAAAACTAATAGAAGGGGGTTTTATTGCATTAAATACACGTAGTGCACAGATGCAGAGAAAAAAGCATGTGTCTACAAACACAAAAAAAGACTTGATTGCAAACTTGAATGCATGCACAGACAGACACGTACGCAGTGACCACAAACGCTGCGCTGTCAGGCACCGCAGAAATGAGAGAGAGGTCATCTGATGAAAGACTGGAGGATAATTGATGATATTTCTGTGCTGGAGCCTCTTCAGCCATAAAGCAGATTGCACATCTGTTATGTCGATGGACAGTTGACTTGAGATTTGGGAGCAGGAACTAGTCTCTGCTCGAGGTGGTGGCAAGAGAGGCCACAACTGTCTTGATAATCTCACCACAGTATGAGCTGGGGCTGCTTCACGAGCAACCAATGGCTGGATAGGGTAAAAATATCCAGGGATATAATCTTTAACTTAGTGGTTTTGTTAAATTGGGATCATCTGGATCAAAAAGGAGTCCATATCAGCAGAAGAAAGTATCACCTATGTTTCTGGTCTTCTAAAAATCTCACATTTAATTGCTAAAGTTGTTGAAAAGTGCTATAATTATTGTTTTTGGTACTATATTATACCTGCCTGACTTCTGCATGTGTCTCCTTCCAAAGAAAGGACAAAGAGGAAACGGAGGCAGACAAAAAGAAAGGAGGAAATAAAAAGATAAAAGTAAAGGAAGACACCAAAGCTTTGCCCTTTGCAGTTAATACTGAGGGCTCAGAGAGAGGCACAGGGAGACGGTCAGGAGGAAAAACATACTTCAGACTGCAGTTCATCTTCTAGGACAAGTCTCCATCTCATATGACCACGTAGCTCATTTGTTCCTAACCTCTAAAATGACTAGTTTCCTAAATTAGTGCCGCAATCGGTGGCAAGAGATGAACACATTCTCTAAATGGAACAGTCCAAATTTAAAACAGGTGGTTTAAAAAGTTTAGTTGGGTTTAAGAAACAAAACTACCTGGTTGGGTGTAGGTACAAATCATGGCTTGGGTTAAGATAAGTGCGTTTATAATTACATGGCATAAAAAGTTACATAAGTAAAAATGAAAGTCAAATTAAAACAAGTTCCTGGGTCAGAGTCCTGTTTGCTGTTTGTTTGACCCATCCATCCACCCCGCCTTCCTCCCAATGTCCCTCTCTACATCACCATCCTGTGCTCCCAACATAATTATTACAGCCACTAGAGGTTGCAGCCAAAATAAACATAAATATGAGTCATGATAAGCTGCTTGAACAAACAACCTATTAGATAATTTTTAGAGAGGACAGTCTCAAATAGAAGAATTTTTAAAGCATCTTGATTCGATAACTTGTACAAGAATAGTTAATGTTGATAAAAGTCCTTCAGTATCACCAAGATGGTTTAATATCCACTCGGGTCAACTTTGTTTATGTTGTTGTTGAAATTTTTAATTTATATGTAAAGTTTTTCTTTTCTTTTTTTTTCCTTTTTTTTTAAGCGTTTTTCAAGCTTTTATTGAAAGTGACAGATAGAAAGGAGGAGACAGGGGGAGGACAGGCGGCAAAGAGATCTCAGGCTGGATTCGAACCCAGGTTCGCCGCAGCAAGGACTCAGCCTTAATGGTACCTGCTCACCCAGTGTGAGCCACCAGGACGCCCCATATGTAAAGTATTTCTATGCTCACAGAACAACAATGTTAATAAATCTGATAGAAATATAAAGCTGCATTTTGGCTTTTCTGTGGCATTAAAAACTTGACTGAAAAAAAGTGAGACAGGCAGACAGACAGAGAAGTGCGAGGGAGAGGAACAGAGTCAAAAAGAGGAGGACACAAAACAGACAGAAGGAATATTCTCTTGTGGTCTACACCGGTACATAGGTTAATTTTATTATTGCAAGTCTGCTGAGTGGAAAAAGTAAGGATGCAGCTTTGGATTGGAAACAAATGTCAGTAGAAATCCCTCTTGGGCTGTCTGTGGAGAGTGGAGGAGAGGAGAGAAATATATATATATATATATATATATATATATATATATATATATATATATATATATATATAATGTGCATTAGATAACTCTGAGAAATGTTTCTGAACTACACTTCCCAGAGATCACTTTCTCATGCGATTATAGGCTTTGCTTTCTCATTTTATGCTTCAAAAAGTCTGCAGTGCTTCTGTAGTGCTATATGAAGGAATATCAGGAAGAGTACAAGTAAAGGGAGAAAATGATGGGTGGAAAAGAGCAAAAAAAGGTCTGAAGAACACTTGTTTCAGGGTTCAGAAACTGTGCAGCGACCCCAGCCTCGACACACAGAGCTGCCCGAGCAGTTAAGTCTATTAGGGACTCAGGTGCACACGTATGTGCACATGCATGTTAAAGGTAAACAACCTGATGGGTCTGGAATAGCACTCAGACAAAATGCTGGAACAGCAACAACTTACAGCAGCCTTGACCCATCACGTACACACACACACGTCTGTGCTTCCCGCCCTGTCAGGTACACAGGCAGACGCCACTTAATGGCTTTTTGGGTCAGCACTGAGAGCAAGGCATCATGGGAGTCATATGTTACCTTCCTGGCGTCTGCACTGCTGCCTGCTCTTGACATTTAACCCCACAGACCATGACCAATTTTCAACAACACATCTCTGTGCAACATGGAGCAGGATCAGCGGGAAGTTTGGGCAAAGTTATTTTGCACAGAAGAACACTGGAACGTGTGTGAATCAGTGAGAAGGTCATTGTTCTGACCTTTCTCTCAGTGAACCGAGAAAGAATTGAACTTGACAGAGTCATCTCACACAGAAATCCACCAAGACACAGAATCCAAGACTACTTGCTGAAAAGGTCAAACCCCGGCGCTAGAAAATAACAGAAATCTGAAGAGAACTTTAAAGTGAGAGAAAATGACAACACACCTGCACGGACACATTTATGGTCAAACCGAAACCCTTTAAAAGACAGATTAAGCCTAAAAACCTCAAATATCAGTGTACCTGTTTAGGGAAAGTATTTTAAGTAAATCATAGTGATAGCATGGAAAACTTGGGGAATGATTAAACGAGTCCTCTAACATACTATACAATTAGTGGTGGAATCTGATTCTTTAATAATACACAACCTTAACTACAGAAGAAACATAAAACAGGTGTTTAGACAAAAGAGAAAAGCAACGATTTTTTCCATTTTCATCTCAGTTTTGACGCATGTAAACATTTTTTTTTAACTTTAAGTTTCTCTGAATCACAAAAATAAAAAGTTTCCACCGAGAAGCAAACAATTAAATAAATAAAAAAGCAGCTACTGTCATAAAAAGTGGACTGTGTTGTCATCGCAACAGTTTCCACAGCAGAGACTGCCAGAGTTGTGATTAGGCCAATTAGGCTGAAGACTAATTATGGGATGTATTTAAAGTTGTGCAAATGAATGGCTGCACTAACTAACTAACTTGGAGGTGATACACACACACACAAACACACACACACACACACACACACACACACACACACACACACACACACACACACACACACACAGAATGAACAGGAAGCCTGTAGTTGTCTTTGCATGGCTGCTGGTCACTGACCCATTGAGGACAGGAGGGAACTCCCTCAGCACTGCATTCAGGTGTATGTGTGTGTGTGTCTGGCTCTATATTCCTGTGTGTATGTCCTGTGTCCACATCTGCCTCCCTACCTACAAGCTTGTGTGTGTGTGTGTGTGTGTGTGTGTGTGTGTGTGTGTGTGTGTGTGTGTGTTTCCAGGTAGAGGGCCCTTCCTCCCTGTTCAGCTTTCACTCAGCAGATTTCATTAACGTGGCTCCTCGAGGAGTCTTTCATCTCACTGGCTTTCCGGAAAGGTAGAATGGTCTATTTACCAGCGGAGCTCGGCCAAAAAGCCTCAAACTGCTATTATTACTACATCTACCTCCAGAATTAGACTGGTGATTAATAGAGGGTCTGTATGTGTGTGTAATGCACCTACAGTTTGTGTGTGTGTGTGTGTGTGTGTGTGTGTGTGTGTGTGTGTGTGTGTGTGTGTGTGTGTGTGTGTGTGTGTGTGTGTGTGTGTGTGTGTGTGTGTGTGGCGGAAGTAACTGAAAGTAGAACAAAGAGAAGGAAACACTTTAGAGAGGAGGGATTATAAGAGGGGAAGAGAGACGTCTGTTTTATTGCCCATTAAGTATTTTAAACCTCAAAGCAAAGCATTTAGTCTCTCTTTGTAAAAATCCACAGATAGTTTTTGAGCATTTGTCACTGCAGTTATCTCAGTACTTAAAACAGAAGGCATAATTTGTAGGACAGCTCAAGATTAAGGCCATTAATAGTCATGTCTATAACCTAAACAAGCAGAAGTATTACAATAATCCTAAAGCAAATCATGACACAATTCTGATTTTTAGGGGCCTATCTTACACCCACCGCAAGGCAGTACCAACACAGCATAACTGTCGTTGTTTCAGACTGATGCAATTGTCCTTTCACGCCCAGAGTTTAATAAGCAAATGTACTTGTGCACATCTGTGTGCGTGTTGATTTTAAAATGATGTGTGGTCAGTTGTTGGTGCATTGCTATCTTGACATGTCAGAAAATGATTGCACCATTGAAAAACAAAAAAACCTGGTCTAAAGTCAATGGCGCACTTGCTATTTAGAGGACACAGTATTCAGATAGTAAAAGGCACCTACATAGGCGGGTTCTCCATGTGCATTTACTCTGTTAAACAGGTTATCAGGTGTTTACAGGACAAAGGATAAGGAGACCTCAGAGGCAGTAAACCTCTCATTTCTTCAATTTGCTAAATCTGCCATTTAAATAGAAATGTCATGTGTAGCCACACCTGGCTTTCAAAGGAAAGAGGAGATGATTCTCTAATTGGTTAAATTCATGTTATTTCCAAGACACAGCTATGATTAAATTAAGAGACAAAAAACAAACTCTTTGCTGCTTCTGACTTAATCTGCGCCCAGATTATGCACTATTTTATTCGTAAAAGTGGAGTTGGAAACGCCCTAAACCTGCACCATACACTTTAGACCGTGCTCTATAGGTCGTTGAAATTGGGCCAAAAGATAGATTAATCAGTTGTTTATTATCTGTGTTTTAGACTGTATTTGCTCTGAGGACACACAGGAAGAGCTGGTGTTTTTGATAAGTGGAATTTTCTATCAACGAGCCACTTTACGACATTATAAAAAAAGCACTCCAATTTGTGAATCCCAAAAACCACTCACTGTGTTTATATTAGTCACTAATGGGCTCTCTGTACAAGTGTATGGTACTTAGCTGTGAGAGACACACTGTTTACAGTCAGGAGCTCATTAGCCAGAAAGCAATGGCCAATATTTTCAGCTGACAGAAAAGCATGTTTTTTTTTTTTTTTTTTTTTTACCCTCACTTACATTTTGTAACACACAAAGTGAAACAGGAAGGTTTATGAACAAGACAAGCACTTGTAAAGATCTCGGACAGAGTGGCAATCTCTTCAACTGGACAGAAAGACAATGGACTGGAAGGAACTCCAATAATCCCAAACATCCCAGAGGAGGCAACTGAGAGGACTGGAGTGCTCTCAAATAAAAGCTCTGAGAGATTTCACCATGTTATTGTTGATTTGTTAAGACTGAAGAGAAAATAAGTATGTACACGCAATATTTCTTGGTGAAAGTGACGACTCTTCTGCAGGACAAATACCACATGAAGAATAACGTCTCTCGTAAGGTGATATATTACAAGCCACATGTTTTTGTGAGAGTGAGAGTATTTCCTATATCTTGTGAAATGTCAGGACAAACACGGTGTAGGAGGTGACCTGTACCGCTCCTGCATGTCAGCCCTTGGCAACAAATGTCTATGGAGACAAAGAGCAGGAGAGGAAAAACAGGAGAAAGACATGCAGGATGTGATTTATGTTGGTGTTGATTGTTGACTTACTCTCGCTGTCTCTCGCTCTCATTTCTCTCTTCCCTCCCCGCATTCTGCCATTTATATTTCAGTCCACTCTTTTCTCTTGTCTCTCATTGTCTGCTGCTCTCGTTTTGGCTTTCTTCTACGCTCACACAAACGTCCCCCTGTGAATTAAAGTTTGTCAGCACGCACGGACAAACTGCCACTCAGCCCTTAAATGGAAAGGAAAATGAGAAAAGGTTGTAGACCGTTTAAGACGACGTTAATTAAATCACAATTCATTTTTCTTTTGATTATATTAATCTAAATTTTCTAAATTGGTATTAAAACTTAAAGCGTTATGGGCAAAAAACAAATAGTGTTTTCCAATATCAGATTTTCTCCACCAGAAGCCTGAAAGCTTAATGTCTGCTGCTCTGCTGTTGGTTTTGACCTCTGACCTCTCTACAGAGTACCGAGCCAAAGGAGGATTTGAAATCCCTAGAATCCCTATTACATACAATATAATTATTCTCATTATCAAATGGTAAATGGGGCTGCATTCATATAGTGGTTTTCTCCCTTACCAGGCAAAAAAAAAAAAAATCCTTTAAAATGTGTCTCTCATTTCCCATTTACACATAAATTCATACATTAATGGGTTAGGGTTGGAACAAAAGTCCTTGTAACTACTTGACTACAACACCTTACCAGAAACTTTTTTGCCCTAAATATAGATCACTGGTTTTGTAGCCTAAATTCAAACAAACTGCAGCCTTTTTTTTACAATAGGGAACCATATGTGGATGTTTAATGACGTGTGTGCTATTTTTAGAACGCTCCGCTCTGTACTGTGAACACTAATATGTGCCTTTATGGGACATGGTATTGACAAACGACCTATTGTGACGTTAAGGTTGGAGATCTTGTTGAGTCATAATCGCAAAACATGGTTGTTTACATTTTCAAATCAGTGACCAAATTTGAGATCTAGCATGTAAACGCAAATTTGAAGGTAAAATAAAAAGTAATGCTGGTCTGCATATTTAAGTCCCAACTGAAGAATCATCTTTGACATTTAAGGAGTTAAATAAATGTTTTTTTAATAGCAAAATATATATTTTGTAACAGACGTGGCTCCGGTCTACTGATTGTACAGTCAGTGGTCCAATCCCTGGCCAGGGCACTCTACGTGTTGATGTATCCTTGAACAAGATACTGAAGTCATGGCTGTGCCTCGTGTGTGTGTGAATGGCTTGTAGTCTAAAAGCTTTTTGCTGAGAAAAGAAAAGCATGACACAAAAGCAGTTGATTCATAAAGACCCAAGAGAAGAAGAACAGAAAGCACAAGCAGTTAAGAAAATACCTACAGAGAATATAAAGACAGGATCATTTAGCTTCAGGGGGAAAAAACAAAAGGGAAAACAAATGTTGATGATGAAAAAAGTCACGGATGATGACGACGATGATGATGACTGTTGTGCTGAAAAACGCTGTTGCGTTTTCTAAATTGGGTACTTAGACAGTCCAATTGACTCCAGAAGATGTTTCTGGCCAACCGGAGGCCTGTAATTATACACACTGATATGTTTTAGATGATGAGAGTGGAGCTCACACACACAAAACATATTGCACACACACACACACACACACACACACACACACACACACACACACATAATGTCTGCCACTCCAGACTTGGCAACTTTTCCAAAGAAAGTGGGCATCGGGGCCCCAAAGTAAGCATCTGTGTGTGTATGAGTGTGTGTGTTCAAAGCCTTATTCCCGTCATCTAAAACATAATCCATATATGTGTGTGGTAGGTCCACAGTGTTCCAGGAAGGAGTGTGTAACTGTGTGTGTGTGTGTGTTAACGAGACAGTGCTAATTAAAATCAGAACAGCCTCAGAGCACAGCTATGTTCTCCATCCATGACATTATTGCATGTCATCACACATGCACACATAAAATGGTAAAATACGAGCAAAGGCAAGCGCACACACAAAGCCTCACTAAAAATTAGATATGCACAAACGCATACACACAGATCTCTGGCATCTCTGTGGTCTCTCCAAGCCAACAGTGTTAAATTCTTCCCGCCTCTATGCTTCCCACAATCCTTTGTGTTTGCGAGGTGGTGACGTCAGTGACGCCTCCTGATAGTCTGTCCTCCGATTGTTGTCATCTATCAAACAACAATAACAATCTGTGGCGAGCAGCTCTTTGATTTCAGCCTCTGATTGGGTCGAGGCGATGTCAGTGTAGAGCTGCATTTTTGCTGAGCTCCACAGTTCAGTCTTGACCTTGGAAAAAAAAATACAATAGTTCCTCAAGGTCCAGAAAGATGCTGCCAAGTTGTGATTGAATGAAGATGTCAATCTATCATGGCTTTCTAGATTTGTTGTTTTTAACAGTATCTAGTTATTTTAAACTGTATATTTTTGGCTACGTGTTAAAAGAGACATAAAATGATTTTGACGGAAAAATTACAATTTCAACTTTTTAGTCACATTTTCAACAGAAAATTTCGTAAGCTATGATCCATTCAAGGACTGTCAGAAGGTTCAAATTCAGAAAATAATGGCTGTTTTCACAGTTTCTTTCTAAGATAGAACATATTTTGGGCGTTTTTAAAGAAAACATACTTTACAAACCCGCTGGCAGGCTGGGTTAAATTTAACCTTGGTTGAAACTAACTAGCATTCAATCGTCAATTTTAGGCAGACTTTTTCAAATGTGAATTAAGGCAAGTTTCCATCACCTGGTTTGGAGCAAATACAGCGTAGTTTCATCAGAAGTTGGCACTATCGGCTACATGTGCCTGTAATCTGCCAGTAAACAGAGTTGAAGAAATAGAGGTTGCAGATTGGAAACAAAACAAGTCACCATGGCCATCTTAGCCACATACATCCATAAAATCATGAGAGTCTTCAGGAATTTGGTAGGATTGGGAAAGTTTAAACTGTTCTTTTCACAGACAAAGACTAACTGTTGATTTTAATGTTTGCTACGTCAAAACTAATTCCATTTAAAGCACCAACTCACTTGAATCACTTCACGTGAGCCTTAAAACTTGTATGTGCATTCATGGACGTTTTATCTAATCTTGCTGTTACTGAATACTTACAGGCACAGAAATATGTGAATGAAAACACGGCTATATATGAAGAACTTGAACAAGAATTTTGGTATTTGAAGTCTTTAAAGTAGTCAGGGAAAAATGTCTTTGAATTGTGAATGTTCACATTTCCAACTGGTAAACAGAATGTTTTTGTCTACTTCAATTAAATCATTATGGAGGAGACAGAAGAAAGAGGTGACATGGTTCAGTACAACTTCAAATGATTAAACATCATGTTTTGGCACATTCAGTATCATTCATGAGGCATTTTTGGTGGCTGAATGGTCTGATCTCTGTCTTTATCTGTCCATATTTACATTTACTGTTTCCCTCAATTATCACTTACAATATAAGCCACGAAACAACTGCCACCATAAGTACAAAACTAATAGATTTCCGCTGAGTGGGTTGTCATGTATTTATAATTACAAACTGTAAGAGCAAGATCGAACAAAAACTCCCCAAGGATGAACATCTCAAGCTCCAACAGACAGAAAGAAGATGTTTATTTATACAACATAATGCCTATGTTCCTAAACTAAAAAAGTTACTTTTCTGTTCCATTTATGCCACAAACATCTTAAATGCTGCTGGGTACTGCAGCTAAACATGCAGTAACATTTCATTCAGGTGTGTCCTTGTTATTTTTTTTTAATAGAAAGGAAAAATTTGAAAAGGAAGTTCTGACATCATGTTGTCCACAGTGAGCTCGCTGCACAGTTATACGTGTTTACTCTAATGTTGTGTTGTTTACTCACTGGGGAGAAAATGACTCCTCGCACATAAAGTTTATCCTCTCCAACAGTGCCAGGACACCTTTCATTACAACAAAGTGACCACATGCGCTGCAGATTCCTGACGGTGTACGTACACATGTTCCCCTGTCTGTGTTTGTGTTATTTGTGCACGCGTGTGTGCATTTGTTCATCTTAATAACACTACAAAAGACTAGTCTAATGGAAACCACATGTCTGTGTGACTCAGGCTTGATTCACTCACAGCAAATATGGAAGAAATGCCAAATATGCAAGAGAGAGGACCAGAATGAGAGACAAGGAATGAAAGAGAGAAAACAAAAAGTTACCATTCTGCAACCCTAATGGTCGATAGCAGATCTTAAATGCATAAATACCCTAACTAAACTAGTTTTATGCTTTAAACACATTTTTATTTAACAGGATTATTTAATAGGTTTGCCACCAGTGTACTTTTCAAATGCAACCCGACTTTGTGGGGTGATTTCATTGGCTATGAATGCAATCTACCAGACAAACTGACACACATGTCTGATCCGTCTGTGGCATTGTGGTGTAAGAAACACACTTCAACACATACACACAGACACACATATGTACATATGTGATGGCAGGATCAGAGAGCACCTTGTCAGTGAGGTGGCATTAATGTGTTTATATGCATTTGTGTATTTCTGAATACATGTGTGCGTGTGGGTAGACATGTTCATGCTCTTGTCAGCCGACAGCTCCTCAGCAGTGTGTCCGACACCTTGTAAAGAACAGACGCTGTGTCTGCGCACAAAGAGAGACGCAGATTTTTTCTTTCTTTCAAGAAAATTGTCTCTTTTTTTTCCCCAAACAGTGTCGTAAAAACTGTAACATGACTGACAACTTGATCCCAAACAGTCGTGGTATATGGGTTTGATTCATTTCATTTCCCTCTAGAGTACCACTGAACTATCACGGTTACGTCATGAATCTGGATGTAACCAATACCTTCCAGAAAAAAGGAGAGAGAAAAAAAGATTATGTTGTAATTTAAAAAGACAACATGGAAAATCAATGATGGTCACATATGTTTACTGTAAATAAATGGCGCAAAATGAATGTTCTAATGAGCGGAAAATGACTGGTAAGACGCTACACATAGTCCCTTAAAGTGCTACTAGATCTCTTTGGTTGGACAAATCTGGTGTGAATCAACACGTTAATCCTCTCGCAGAACTGGAGGAGCTAAAGCAGTTGCAGCAGGGCAGTGGAAACGCAGCCAAGGAGCGGCCGGTGACATCATCCTTTAAGTGACCACTTGAAAGTGGCCACCAGGCAGTGGGTGGCATGGACTTCAGTAGCACTCGGCACCACTTGATGCCTGTGGCCGTTTATTTAGCTTGGTCTATCGCTGATACTAACTGATGCCGGCATTTATTTGCTCTCCTTCTCTTCGCTTCGTGATTTCCCCCCTCTATCTCTCTCCTTCTCTGCTCGTCTGTGTTTCAGGAGCTCGCTCTGTCATTTCCTCCGTGCTCTGCTACAACATGGGTCCCTCCCTTCAGGACATTCTCCATCTCATACGACCAAAAATATGTTTATTTGTTCTGGTCTGTGTGTTTCTAGCTATTACACAGTCTCTTTCTGTGTTATTTTCTGTCAACCTGTCACTCTTGTTTTCACCCCAAAGACTGCTCTTCGTTTACGCTGTGTTTATATCGACTGTATGAGTGCATTTACATGGACTAAGTTACCAGGTTCAGTGTTTCCCACAGACCAGATAGCAATTTGTGGTGCTCCACTGACACCGGTAAAGTCCTAAATTCTTTAAATATATCACTTTATTTATATTTCAAACATTTTTGGGCGAGAAAGTAGCCACTTAGATCCCCAGTGCGTCGTTAACTTGTCTAAATACCAGCTGTTTACACTTTTGTTCGGACGAATTTGGCGCTACTCAAGCTAGCCGTCGTGAGCAACGCACTTCCGGTTACATTCACAAAAATAAAACGCCCGTTGCCCTTCATAACGATATAATTTGTGCTTTTACTTTGAAAACAGGAAGCGAACCTACCCTCGATGTAGCTAGCTTGAAGCAGCCGTTTTGACGGCTCTCGTCCTGTTAACGGCATTAGCGGCAGCCATTCAACATGCCTTAACGTTACCGGAGAGTCTTGGCAGCTCTGAGGTCGGCCAAAAACATTTATTTATTGATGTGAATGCGGTGTCTTCTGTGCGTAGGCTAACGTAACGGACGTTACCGTTTTTTTAATGTCCTAGAGAGGGGAAAAAAATAACAGAATCATTTTGTGGCGGTCGGTCTCCATTATGTGGGGGTGCGCCACAGAATGGTCTATGTGTGGGAAACACTGAGGTTACTCCAGGCTTTATTCATTCTGAAGTTATCTGATTTATTCAATGACATGTAAACAGGAAATCAGATGGTTGTGATCAAGGTGGGGGATTGTGGAAACCAGATTTCCTCAGCTAGATTTCTCCTGGTGAAAGTCTCTTGCTTGGCCATGTTCATGTGTAAGCAGGTTTCTAATCAGCTTTTTATGTATACAACAAATACTGCAGCCAGTGAAAATGTCTTTGACAACAAGTCTGTATCACTTAGACCAAGAAAGATACCAACCAAAACAACAGAATAGACCGTTTGTCAGTATCAGCTTTCGTTGAATTTAGGCTACAAAACCACTGATCTAGGTTTAGGGCCAAGAACTTCCTGGTAAGGCGTTTTAAAAGATAATTTAAACAGTAAATACATTTACGTAAATGCTGGAATTGAAGTACCTAAGAGGACAACTACAGGAAGTGACATAGTTATGTGAAAACATGACGCACAAAACTTGAGGCACGTGATACATGAACCCCGTTCTCCTGGGTGAAAGTCCAATGTCTGTTCAACCAGAATTGAATTTCTGACTTCTGGGTCGAAACATTGACTTTACAGTAACTTGGTTACAATTCTCTGTAATGCATTTTCTGATTTTCTTCATAACCTGATTTCCGTCATGAAGCTGTAGTCTTACTCTCTTTCTCACGATCTTAATTATTGCTGAAACCTCTCTCTTTCATCTCATCTCTCTTTTCTTTCTTCCTCTCTTTTCCCCTCCCTTCATGTCTTTGCATCTGTTGTGATCATTTCTCCTCTTTCTTCCTGTCTCGGTATGCGTCTCTATCTCCAAGGTTTATTTCTCTTTTGTCAGTGTTGGTAACTGCAGCCGGCTGTTTATTGATGTTCAGTGGTGGAGACAAACTTTTCCACACATCAAACATCCCTCTGCCATAATCATCATCTCCTGCTGGCACTTGAAATTTGTTTTTCTTTCTCTCCCTCAATGATTCTGTCTCCTTTTGCTTTTTGGGCCAACTACCTATAGAAATATCCATTTACTGAGACCAGAAGGAATATCATGAATACTGTATAACCAACTGTTTAATACAAAATAATCACAAGTGTGCTATGGATTTATTCATTTGTGTGTGTAATTTATAGCATGTCTGGGTTTGAACATACAGGCCTCATCATCTTTTTAAATTATTATGCATATCCATACACACATACATCACTACTTATTTTGGCTGTAACAAGGCAGCAGCTTCTACGAACTAATGGAGCAGTAAATTAGTGTTTATTTCACTTAGTGCCAACACAAGGTTTCTATTGAATCCAAAATATAATGAACAATGTGGTATGTGGTCATAGCAAAAACAGAATAATTCGACTTTGAGCTGAAAATAAAACCCGCTGTGGAGTCCAAACCCTCTCCCAGATGTCTTTTTATTTCTGTCACATATTTGTTTATTGTATCATTCTTCAATCTCTCCACCATGAACCAAATCTTAGACACTCATCGCCAGATTTTTGCAAAACTTGGATGAGCAATGCAGCTCGCCACGGCCTCTTAGCGTTTCCAAAATTATACAATTTAACCTGAAGGAGATGCCTTTGTTATAGCTAAAAACATGCTGACAGATTTGTTTACCGTTAAGCCTAGGCCTTAAAGTACAGGTTTCAGAGGAGAGTTTTAGGTTTAACTGTGTTAATGTAACAGTATCGTTCTGTGGGAAATATAGTCCCAACATTAACCGTAAGATACAGATTATGTCAAACTGGAGCAGCAGTACTAGAAAAGTAAAGTAATGTGTGGATAATCTTTGATAGCTGGATGTGCAACAGTTCTATTGTTTTATACTGCAGAGGCTGTGGTGACTTGGTGGCCTTATAAAGCGAAGCTACTAATTAGCGGGCAGGCCACTGGAGCCTATTGTCTTTGCCTGGAGCAGAAAGCTATCACAAGCAGGCCGAGACACACAGAAGGCCATGGGGTTATACCACGAGCGTGACGCTGCGCTTGTAAAAGTGACCAAACTTCAGGATGACAAGTTAACAAAAAACAATGTGTGCGGCTGACACTCAAACTTTCTGCTTTTGCCTCCGAGTGTGTATGTGTGTTTCAATGTATTTACTCTTACTTCTAAATATTCATTTAACTTCTTTTATCAGTCTTTTAACTTTTACATTTGTCATTGCTGAAAACTTGTAAGAGTTTATGAGTTTTAAAGCTGCATTGAGCTTACAGGGATGGATGCACACCTGCAAGAAGAATAGGGTTTTTAAATGCAGCAGGGGAATATCTGAACTGTGGGAGACACGAGGGCTGCATGATATTGGAAAAAACTTGCATTGCAATTTTGTTTTATGAAATATGTATTGCCATATAAAAAATAGCCTACAGAAATTTTAACCTCTCCAGGAAGAAAGTGTTGTACATTTTAAAGTGAAATACACCTGGTGCACTATAAGAGCAAATCCGCCCACAGCAACCGGACGTCCCTGACGTGCCAACTTAAATCCACCTGGCAGACTCTGCAGACTCCACCCGTTGAGAAGTGTAAAAGAAGAATTACTACCTGCCTACCTCGTCTCTAGGTAATGGGAAACACTGGATTAGTCATGGAAGATGAGAACCATGCAAGTTTTCCTTTTGTATGAGGCAGCAACAGCATGACGTGTTTGAATTAGTATGACTTACTCGACATTGCACTCCTTATGATGCGACTATTGTGCATTTTAACATTGCAGTGTTGATGCTGAAACGATTTCTTGTGCAGCCTGAGAAGACACAGGGCTGTTTAGCTTCTGATGATGGTTAGAGCAGCACACTGACACATGCTCACTCAAGGCATGCACATACATAAACTATTATAGTCCAATCAGAATGAAAAAACAGATGCTCAGCTGAAAAAACACCACTAATATATGCAAACACACTCGCACATGTATAAAGTAATTAACACGCACACAATCACACAGTTATTGGATGTCTGCATAACATTAGCCTGCTCCTGCTTACAAATGAGCTCAAAATCAAGGTTGAAAAGAAAAGAAAAGAAAAGAAAAGAAAAGAAAAGAAAAGAAAAGAAGAGATGAGAGGCAAGAGTGAAGGAGGGTAGAGGCTTTTTTTCATGGTTTCATATTTCTTTGTTTGAACAAAAAATGCACATTCCTGCTCCACTTGTTTAGTTCACACTCGCACAAACACATCAGCTAATACTACGTCTCGCTTACACACACACACACACGGAGTGACGTTTGGACGCGTTTCCAGCCGTGAAAAGAATTCTTAACCTAAACAAGATAAACCCTCATGTTTGTAACTTCATTTGAACAACATACACAAACTGTCATGGCTTTTTAGGATCTTTAATTATCCCTCTCAACCTAAAAATAACCATCTCCCACTCAGTTATCTTTTCATTTATTTTCCTAACAATATTTGTCCTTTTTTCCATTGCAGTTTGCCTTATTTGGGCAGGTACAGATTGAGCTATAAACATTTTTTTATGCAACGTTACTGATAACATGTGACATTTGTAGGCAAGATTTATACTTGAAAGAACAGTAAATGGTCTCTGAATGTAGATTAAAAACTAAGATCAAGATCAAAGCTTTGTGTTTGAGTTCAACAGGTGGAGCCCTGTTACATAATTGTGTTTTAGTGTGCGTTTCTGTTTAAGAGGCAGAAAGAGAGAGAGAAGGAAACAAACTGCACTCACTGTGTGTGTTTTTTGTGTATTTGTGTGTGATGTATAAATATATCTCGACAGGTTTTAAAGTGGCTTTGCGGTGCTCTGTATTTAGAGGAGGCCTGGTTAAATCTCCTCTCACCCCATTCATGTGGCGGACTCTCTCCCTCTCTCTCTCCTTCTGCTGAGTCTTTCATTTCCTCTATCGTCATTCTCCTCACTCTGTCTGTCTCTCTATCACACATCTGTAAATCCATATCTCTATCACCCATCATCTTTTTTTTCTTTCTTACACGGCTGTATGATATCTACATTAGGTGCTTCAAGATAATGAAAAAGAACGTAAAGTAGGTTGTGATGGTCTTCTGACAATGTATGTATTTTGATGTACTTCCTTTTGTTGTGTATCTGCGTAGGTTGGCTTTAAAAGTGATTTACTGTCATTTCTTTCCCCTCTGTGTATTTCATGACAGCCATCATTACCACTATACCACTACTGAATGTACAGCTTTCAGGGTCTCTCAAAATAAATTTTCTTCTTTGTTGCAATCACCATAAACACTGAACAAATGGGCGACAATTTAAAGGGAAAAAACCAACACAAATTGCAAGGTGTTGTTTCACCACAAGCCTCGCTTTGGTTCTCTTTGGCAGAGATTCATCATGTGTTTGCAACTCTACTGGAGGGATGAACACCATTCTTCCAAAAGGCATTATTTGGTGTTTTGATGATGCTGGTCAAGGGTGCCAGCCCATTCGCCAGCAAGAAAGGCTGACATTGCAATATTTTGCAAACCTCACATGTTGATTTGCAATGTTTTTCTGATGACATTGCAAGCTGCATAGGTCAGTCCTATATGGCTATATGGCTAATGTAACCATCAAATTTAGGTTTATAACTTATAGAGTGGTGATGTGGGACAAACTACTACTAGTGGAAGTGGGTTTTTTTCTGAACACACAAAATAATAATAATAATAATAATAACAATAATAAAAATGAGTAAATAAAATACAAAAATAATAATAATAATAAAACACAGAGGTTCAAGTCATGTTTACATATACCTTTCTCTACGCAAAACTCAAGTGTTTTACAGACAAGACTGCATCTACTGCTGACTATACAAGTCTTTTAAAGACAACTAAAGTCTAGTACAGACAAACTCAAGTCTTCTCCACAAAGCTAAAGTCTATTGCAGAAATGGACAGAAGTCGCACAGTTGGCGGTCCTCAGGGCCACTCAGCACCTCGTCGAGACGACGGTGAAGATGCTCTTTAGATATGCATCCTGGAGGACGGTGACAGATGATCCCTAAAGAAAAGGGAGCACCCTGGTCCCCGCAAAAAAACACCTCTGAGGTAATCTCAAAGCTAGAGGCAGAAATGTCCCAGCTCAAAAAGAGTCTCCAGCAGGAGCAGAAGAAGAGGGAGCATCCAGGAATGTGACATTGCGGTTGCAAAATACGAAAAAGAGAAACAACTAGTCCAGAAGAAGGTGACCCAGTTGGAGGACAAGATCCGTCACAAGGACGCTGAGATCCTGGACCTCAGCGAGGAAAACGAGGGACTCCGTCAGAAGATCACAGAGACCGGAATCCTGCTGGAGAAAACAGAGACCAAACTCCTCAAGAACGACAGACCTTGGCAGAAAAATGACACTGCTATCCACAAGCTCTGGAAGGACTGGCCGAAAAAGAGGAGGAATTCCTTTTGAAGTCCCCCCACAGAATTCTGAGCACGAAATTCAAAAAGGCGCTGAACAAGAAAGAAGCGCTGGAGAGGAGAGTCAGTCGGTTGGAGGTTGAGAAAAAAGAACTGGAGGACATATACAGAGACAAACCGGCTGAGATACAGCAGATCTGGGAAGTCAAAGTCCAACAGTTAGAGGCCGACAAAAAAAGAACTGTCCATGAAGGAGAAGAAGTGGAAGAATATGGTAGCAACTCAAGTTGGAGAAGGCCACGAACCAACAGCTGGAGAAGAAAGAAGCAGTATGTGTACCGTAAATATCAATATAATGTGGGCCTAACTGTCACATTTACTGCACTATAGCTTTGTTACTATGGAAGTCCAGATGATTCGTGGCCTCTGTCCTGCGTCTGTGGTATTGTTTGAGGATATATTTCTAAAATAAAGACCACATTTCCCATTAACCCCACTCCTCAGATCCACAAAGAGGATCTCTGGCTGTTCTTTCTCTAAGGTTTTCTCTTAATGGAATAACAATTTTGGAAGTGAGTTATCAAATGTTCTTCCATTGCCATCAGAAACTTTAGCTCCATTTGTGTTGGAAGAGCAGCTGCACCCCCTCTATAGTTTTTTTTTTTTACTGTTAAGGAATCCAGCAGATTACCAGCCAAATCGACAAGGTGGCACACAATGTTGAATCAGTTTAGAGACCGGGTTGAAGCTGCCAATCTTCTTGGTGGTGAGCTTTTTTGTTTACAGTGTTTATTCTAATGTTTCAGCCTCAATATGAATATGATTTAGGGATGTTAAAATGTTGCATGTAGAAGCTTATTTTAGCTATTTCTGCTCTTGACTCATGCAGCAGTACGTGGATGATGTAAAAGCTTCCAGTTTCCAGAGTTAGTTAGTTCTTTATAGCCAGCATGATACACCATAGTAACATAATGACAAACAGAATAACTGTAATTTAGTCACACGATGCTTTTTGCTGCATGACACTGCAGTTGAGCAAGAATTTATTTCCATAATGTTTTGTATTTTAGTGAATATCTGACTATGATTTTATCCTAAATAGAATCTGTAATCTGTTCAAATTATTGAGGACAGGAGCTAAAGGGAAGGCAATTCAAAGTACTTTAGAGACATTGAGGAATCACAAGGCAATATAAAAAGACATGTTTAAATGGGATTTCAAAGAGCAAAACAAAATGGAAAATATTTTTTTAAGGCTAAAGTAGAATAAAACCATCTTAAGCCCTGAGAGACACCTGAGAGTTTGAGCACACCCACTTTTTTATTTTTTTCCAGATATATACATCATTTTTAAATAATATTAATTGCTCTTGTACGGGACAATAGTCACCTGGTGACATAATTTTGTAAATATGTGTGTCATCTGCATATTTATGGTTAGACGTTGATATTAATAGATATTCTATCATTTGTGCATGTACACGTTAAACAGAAGAGATCCGAGAACGGAACCTTGTGGAACTCTAACGCCATTATTTTAACCAATCGTCACAGAGGAGAAGAAAACAATTTAGGAGTTAATGCTTCTGAAACCGCAATTTAAACACAGTTATCATGAACAATTAAATACAAATACAGCCATCACAACAACACTGAAGGAGCCTCAGTAGCGACTTATAAGGAGCAGTCACACTGACCAAGGGAAGAGGTTTCTTTGTCCTTTCGAATCGATTTGAATTCATTGATTGTAATCAGCTCAGACAGTTTCAAGTCCTTTTGCAAATTGTTCCATGATAAAGGGGCGTAACTAAAAGCTTTCTTACCTAACTCAGTTTCCACTCTTGGCGCCAGCATCTGTACAACATTTTGACAGCGTAGACCATGTTGAGTTTTGTTTCGACACATGTATGCACACAGGTATGATATGTCAATAGATGGTTGCCCATGGTGGGAATAAAATATATTTTACCTCTTTTCATGAAATGTTTGTGACAATGTGATTTATTATTGACAGATAAAGTGTATATCTTCTCGAAATGTTATTAATCAATCTCTTCCAAACATATCACAATGAAAATGAAACCACAATTAACAGAGGATTGTGTCTGAAAACAAAATGATTTCAACTTTATGGCCATGTATGTTAAAAAGAGCAAATATGTGAGGAGCAAATATGGATGTTGCTTTCATTAATTCATGCATTCGTTCATTCCTGTATACAATGTAAGGATGTCACAATTCTTGGTTTAACAGCATTTAGATTTTTTACATTTATTTTAGAATGATTCAAATTTGATTTGAATTTACACACATAGACTTCATTTGAGCAGGCCTCCCAGGTATCCTGACGGCTGCCCAGGTATATTTGATGTCACATTTTACCCGTTTTTATTTTACTTTTTATCAATCTGAGAGAACAACACCATGCTGCAATCAAGCTGTGCAGTGTATTGATTCACTCAGCCTGTTCTTATTCTTGTCTCTCCAACAAACCCATCTGTGAACATTCACTCCTCCGTGCACACATCAAAACTCGATCTTGTGTACACAACTCTGTACAGAAAGTTAGCTGCTAGCTACACAGAGCATGCACAGCTCTAATTCTGTGTCGACAGCAGCACAGCGCTTAATCCAACTTGTGATGCATAAGTTAAAAGCATGTTTATAAAGGCTGCACTGCGTACTCTTAGTGTCTAAACAAGAGGCATATATGGAAAAGGACTGAGGGAAATATTACTGCTACTAGTTTTTTAACTCTTAGATCAGTTGAGAAACAGTTGCACCACATGTGAGAGGCCGTCCTCTGCATGTATGTGTTTGCATGACAGCGAGACAGATGAGGAGAGACGGAAAGAGCGACAGAACTGCTTCATGTTTGTTTGTGTCTCTCCACAGCGCGTGGGCCGATGTGTATATCTGTAGTGTTTCTGTTAGTGTGTGCGTGCGTGTGTGTGACACTTAGATACAGACAGTGTCCATGTGCCGGTGCAAGTGTGTGTGACTCTGTTTGCACCACAGCAATAATAACAGTTTGAGTTCATTTGTAACAATCAGACTTTACTTAAACAGCATAAATCACAAGTCTAACTTCTGACACGCATATGTTCACCCGTCGGCCAAACACAGAAAATATGACTTTCGAGACACCAACATGTGTCTGAACAAGTGTGTGTGTGTGTGTGTGTATGTGTGTGTGACATTAGCCAGTTCTACCCATGTAGTCGGTAGCCATAATAATGGGCAACAATGAATGCAGTAGCTAAGGCGACCTCCCACAAAGCTGCTCACACATGAGCACATTGACTTTCATCTACCAAACCCTAAAAAAAACGTTATCACATAATGCAACAAGTGTTTCATGTGTGTGATTTGTTTATTGGTGATCCACGTTGCACACATACTGCACTTCACTCAAAGTTTCCAGGACATGTGCAGGTCACTTCTGACAACCAAGAGACTAATGCTGTTTAAATTCAAAGACAAAAGGTGATGAGCTTGAAGCTAGAAATTAACTTCAACTTTAAGTCCTTATCAGGTGATTTCTTAAAATCAAATAAAAAAACAAAAACAACATTTTAATTACCTCTACACAGCTAAAATTTACATTTCTGTAGTATGGCCAAAATTCAATCTTGCATAATCAACTGATTACAAATTTAACAGCCTTATGACCATTATGACAGTTAATGTAAAAGGATGATTGTTTCGCCCAAAAAGTGTTTTCTGTCAGCCCTATCCCTGGATTAAAACATCAGTATTACATTCTAGATTACTCTAGAAAATCCAAGAATTATACTCACTCAAGTTTTTAATGATTTTATCAATGTAAACATTTTTGTGCTTTTCTTTAGGTTACAGAAGAGGTTAAAATCTCTGGTCATCTGCATTAAGTCCACCACAATGTTACTTTACACTTTGCCATATGAAAGGCACATTACCATCTGCAGTGACACGAAAGGCTTTGCACTAAACGTAAACTGTAGGGTACATAATTGTCTAGTATATATGTAAATCCTGAGGATAGTGGGCTATTTAACAACCATGTTGAAAAAATAAAATAAAAACAGAATGTGATTATTTGCAAATCCAGTACAAAGACAAAATATTAAACTGATAAACTTGTATTTTCTGTAAATGTATACAATCATTCTGAATTTGATGCATGGATGAACATGTCAAGTTTGTAGATTCCCAGGACTTCCCCATGTGTACAGTGCAGCATTAAAAACACCATGAGGCCGTGTGGGAGTCCTGTAAAATATGTAACTTGTTGCAGACACACGCATACAGACAGAGAGAGGTTTCAGCACTTTTTTGACCCCACACTGAGCCGGAGCTTCGATTTATACTGGTTGTGGGCCCACATGTCACCTTACAGTAAATAACCTGGAAACTTTGTTTCAGAATTCAGGAGGAGACTGAAGACCAGCAGATGACATCACCATAACTCTGCAGCAGCAGTTAGTCTGTAGGTCAGGTTTCAGCTGCTTCAACACTTTCAGAGATTTATTTAGATATCAGATAGCTTCCACTTTGAACATGAGACGTTCTTACAGCATGAAATTACATCAAACTGATATATTTAAAACACTAGCTGACATCATGACACTTATGATTAAATATAAAGAATCATCCATTTAATAATAATATGGTCAATATAGGGGGAAAATGGCATCCAGGGAATATCATAGCAACACTGACTGGTTGCATTTTGTCTTTCCTCTGCAGTGATCATCACTGACTTTCAGTTTGACCCTTTTCTATTACAAGTCTTTCTCCCCATTCACAGTGCTGCCAAGGAAACTATGAAAAAATGGTATGAAACAAGCAGTCTGGAGTTTCACTATAAAACGTACAACAGACATAAAAGTGAAAGCTTTTGTTGAGGAGAGAATCTGACTTTTCTGTCATCTTATACACATGAATGTAATTATGGGGGACATTATATTTGTTTAGTGGTTTCACGTTTGTCAGTGATGGAGTGGAGTGCGTATACGACTCCATTGTGCTTTTACTACTGAAACCCAGCCTGTCAACACATACACACAAAAAACACACACACAAGCAGGAGCGATGCCGGTTGCCAGGTTTTTTTAAAACATCCTTTAGGGAGAATAAAGCATCTCAAATCAGAGCCAGATCATTAGTCCGATCTGTAAGAAGGAAAAAAAGGTCAACAATCAACAAAGGCTTCTATTCTCCTAAAGCTCCTACTCAGGGAGAGTATCTACAACACTTTTTTCTCCTCCAGCCTCCTCTCATCGCCCATTTTTCATTTTATTCCGTCTTTTCCTCTCCCTCCTTTTCCTGTCCTCACCTGTCACCCAGGCTTGTTTTCTCTCCTCTCCTCCTGCTCTCATTCTCCCATTTCCCCTGTGCCTCCCAATCCATCTCCTCCTATTCCCTCACTTCTCATCTCCATCCCTCTCTTTCTCCTCCTCCTCTTCCTCCTCCTCCTCCTCCTCTAGCTTTCCAGGGAGCCAAGTCTGTTTTCGATTAGCGTTCTCATGTAAACCTAAATTGTGATTAAACAAACACTGTGTGAGTGCATCTGGCCCCGTGTCAAGTTTGGCCCTCTCTTAAATATATGTAGAAACAGACGCACATACAAGCAAAGCCAGAGACATGAATATAAGTAGACATGTACAAACAAATGCACAACGTATACAAACATAGAAGCAAACATGCAGACGCAAGCAGACACAAATTACTAAACTATGTATACACGTAGAAGAGCATGCATAATACACACATGCTGTATATCCATATTCATATATATCCTAATTGCACACACTGAGACATGCAATCTCAATTATAATCATGAACATAGGCACACAAAGACACACACACATGCATATGCAGTACATTCATCTCTACCACCCGTTAAAGTAAACAGGTCAAGGGGAGTTTTAACTGTAATAGCAGCTCCGTGGCTACTTCCCCATCCAACTCACCTTTATTTGCGAGGTTAAATTACTACCACATGCAGCCTCTGTGCTATTTCAGTGTAAGCACATAAAAATTCTTTGCCATGAAAAAAAAAATCTAAAGGCCCCCAGCCTCCCACGAACATTTCATAGGTTCTGGCCCTGCAGCGCTAGCTAGCTAGCTGCTAAAGTAGGCAGCTGAAAGGGAAAGGTGTTGCTGCCGTGAACTTTAAGACTTTAAGCGTGCATGGTTGGTGGATTCACTCTGCTCAAAAACACTTTGGCTTGTTTTATTCACACACGAGACCTACACACTCACAAACTCAGTAACTGTTGGCCTGTTGAGTGATTTCACAGCAGGAGAGCCAAAATTAACTACGTATTCTTATTCACAAACTTTGCAGTTTTTAAGAATGAGTGCGTGTGAGGTTGAATATACACACAAACACTTGTGCGACATACAAATGTGGACATACAAAACTAAACATTAACAGCATTCAAATATAAAAGGAGGTCAATTTAACAGCACGTTGTTCAATGTATAGAAATGGTTTTATTCAAATGTAAAAGAACAATGTTTGTGAAGAAAGAAGTCAGAGACCTAAAGGAGCCATTGTGGCCATCCAAATGTCAGCATAAAGCCATTTCAACAATAAGGCACACATAAGTAGTGCTGTGTGTGTCTGAACTGCCTTCACAGTAATAATTCCCCATCTGAAGGGTTTGTGCTGCATGTGAATACGTGCAAAAGGCCAATTACAAATTACAAATTACAGTTTTGTGCATAAATGGCCAGGAAATTGACTTTTTTAACATGAGGAATCTTACTGGGAAATCAGGTTTCTTTAATCCTCCAGTCTCATTACAGAAACAATGTTTCTGACCTGGATCATTTTGTAGAAATCAGGTTACAACAAATGCAGTAACCCTTTTAATTAAGTGTATATAAAGGCAGCGAGTATCAAATTATCTGATGTTAGACCATATTTTAAGGAGAGCATGAAGGAATGTATGAAACTTTTTGAATGAAACTTCTCCCGGCTTTTCCAAATCTCTCAAATTATGTCAATATCATTTGCTTTCTCCCTCTTTCTTGTTCTCTCTCTCAGTCTGCCTCTCTCTCTCTCTCTCTCTCTCTCTCTCTCTCTCTCTCTCTCTCTCTCTCTCTCTCTCTCGGTTTTCGGTATCTCTGCAGTGTGTATTTATCTAAATATGTCTTGGGACAAAATCGCACTGCCGTCTGGGCTGTGGGAAACACACACACACACACACACACACAAGCCGCTAAGAGCAGCCTTTTTTTAGAGCAGCTCTGGTCAGGTTCCCTCTGTAAAAGTCTTCCCTTGCCTGAATACCAGGGAATCACAGTGTGGGCCCTGTGGCGCAGCTCCATCCTGGGGCCTTTGGGCCTCCTGGTGCAGCTTTTAATGCCAGAACACCGACTGCCATTTCAACCCACTGGCATGCTTTCCCTTCATTTTAGAAAGCAATTACGCTGAGTAAGATTTAACGATTGAATGTAAGTAAGATTAATAAACTAAACACACACACACACAGGATAGCGCTGTGCATGGACCCTGTGGTGCAGCTGCATGTCAGGTCCTACAAGCCTTGTGGTGCAGCTGCATACCATGGTTTGTACGTCTGAGTCATGTTTAATTATTAGGAAGTTCTGTCGTGGGTGTGTGGTTTAGTACAAAGTCTGCCATGCACCAACACACACACACACTGACCCACACACACAGAGTCACATTTCTGTATCCAACCTGTGCTGTTAAATTAGCAGGAGAGGTGGCGTGAGAGAGAGAGATCTACTTGTGTGTGCTTCTGTGTCTGTGTGTGTGTGTGCTTTAGACTTATTTGTTTCTCGCCAGCCGCCAGTGGCGTGAAAACCAAACAAGGGGCCCGGAGCCTAGTGACATGAAAACAATCTTACAATTCCTGACAGCAACACAAACAACAGTCCGTTTGCTCTGTTTGTGTTTAACAGAAAAAGGCACATATAAAGAGAGAAGAAAAAAAGGAGGGAAAGTAAATGAGTGAACCAGCCCATGATGAAAAAGATGAGACACACACATGAGTTCAGACAGTTTATCCTCACCCCTCACCCTTCCAGACCATTCCAACCAATCGGCGCCGAGGCCCCGTCTGTCACAGCCAATCACCGCACGCTCAGAGTACACCCACTTCCTGTAACACTAACCGTAACATTCCAGCAGGTAAACTATGGCAGTCGCCTCTAAATGGACAATTAGCCAAGATTAAAGGCAACCTCCTCGTCTTTCTCCATTAACTTAATTAGGAGGAAAAGACATCTCAAATGACCCCCCGCTCCCTGCAGCCGTCCCTCCCTCCCTCATTCCTCTTTCTCCATCCAGCTTCTTTTCCCCCTGACTTCAGCAGCAAACTTGTGTTTACAGTAACTGAGGAGGGTCCACACTTTCACATCTGGGAGCTCCACTCAAGTGTTTGGAGGTTAAGTGCCTTGCTCAAGGGTAACCTAATGGTGCCGAAGAGCATGTCTCATTACCGTCCACTTATCAATATGGGGGTTTAGACTGGCAACCTTCCAGGTCCTGATTTGTTTGACTCTTGCCGACCATTGCTCTTTTACTCCTGTTTCATCCAGTTTCACTTCCCCACAGCTCTCCCTTTTCTTTTCTTTTTTACATGCCTTTAGCTACACTTTTTGGAATTTATCTAACACTATTATCCAGACTTGACCATCGTGAGTGAACATATAGTGATTAACCATCATTCTCAAGGACACTTTGATTGGATAAAATCCTTCACCAGCATCCCCCTGGACAGGAACTCACTTCTCTGTCCATTAAGCCTGCAAAAAAAAAACCTTTTAGGCTGGTGGTCTGCCTGCTGTGTTGTATTTTATGTGGCTGCAATTGGGACATCGCATGAGCACAGCAGTGTTAAAGAATAGGAAGAAGCTGAAAACTAAAAAAAACACACAAGTTTGCAGGCTTTTCTACTCTAGGTCATAATCTGATGGAAAGATTATTAGGTAACAGGTTAGTTTGATAGTTTTTTGAACATATTTTTTGTAAATGTTGCATTTGCTAATTCACAATAAATATGAATTTTAAAACATTTTTTAAATGTAAAATAGAAAGAGCCATAAAGTCAGATAACTGAGTCAGTAATGTCCAGTTTGCTTATATTAGCTAATATAAGCCACCCTCGGCTAGTGGCCAAGGCTGCAACATCAAAACCTCTGACAGTATCTAATTGAGCAGGGTGTGTTTTATTATCTCCAAAAAGGACGTTATGTTGGTCGGTTCAGTTTATTTGTTTGTTTGTCTGTTTGTCAGCAGGATAACAGAAGAACTTCTGGTCCGATTTTCATGAAACTTGGAGTAACGGTGACACATGGGCTAAGAAAGAACCCAATGAATTTTGGTTTGGATCTGAATCATGGTGACGATGAACACATTAGTTTCATTTTTGTTTACTTTGCAAGTCCCCTTTTAGTTGCTTATGAATTCAACTTTTCATTTGAAAGTGAGAGACAAAAATTGTATTGAATTGTCTTTTTAAATTTTTTTTAAAACAGAGTTCAACATACTGTAAAAGCATGAATTGCCTGTTATAAATCTGCATTCTTGTTTGCAATAACATGATATAAAATACACAAAAGTTCTGCATCTTTACAGCCAGACAGTGCTTTTATTTCAGTGTCCATTAAAGTTGAAACGCTGTCAAAAATCACCTCCTGCATTATGTAATACTCAGCTTCTGAGGCCCTGGTGGTGAAGGATAAGGGGAAATATCTCTCGAGTCCAGCGTTACTCTCATTTTTCTTCTTCACTGAACCCTTCTCCTCTCATGCAAACCAATCAACTGTAACCTGAACTGTTTTAATGGGGGAGAATGATGCTGCTTCATGAGTATCACTGGCAGTAAACCAGCGCTGGTGCACATGCACAGACTGCACGCAACATACACTCACACACTTTCACGGACGTGCACACATAAAAACATGCACAAACTAGCAGAGCAGAAAGTGAAGGTAACAGGATGAGGCTCAGTCTGGGTCGGTGTTATTAGACAGGAGACCGACAGCCATCGAGTCACTTAGCAAAGTAAACCTCGCTGATACAATGTGATGTGCATTGGTGCATAAGGCTTCTAACCCACTTGCGTGCATTTTTCCATCCGAGCCATCATGATTGTTGCTTTTCAAACCAGAAGTTCATTGCCTTTCTAGTAAATGTATTCTACTCAGAGCTTCATCTTGTGTGTGTCTGGATGCATGTGCTGAGACACCACAGTCTCTGCAAACTGTGGGGGGAAACGACCACAGACTGCACACACTGAAACCCACAGACTCCAGTCCACGATCCATCTATCTCGCCATCCCTATCTTTGTTTTCTCTCCCCCCTACCGAGCACCTAGTGGGGTCACTGGGGCTCCAATCCCTCTATCCATCTACTCGCTCCCTTCATCCTCTACTAGCATCCTTTCAACCATCAATCTCCCTCCTGCACATGACCGCCCCAATACCAATCGTTCATCTGTCTTTGTCAGGCACTCACTGCTCAATTAGAACATTTTCCAATAAGACGCGAAGCCAACCCTCTTCGATGCTAGCTTCGAATCATACGCTTCGTTCAGCTCGGCGGGATCCAAGACTCTGGTGAAAACTATTATCCAGCCTGATACCTCTTACCCTTACCTCCCACCCTCCTCGAGAGCTAAACCTCCAACCCATGTCTATTTCCCCTTAATGCTAGTCCAGCTCCTTCCCTCCCCTCCCGTCTCCAAACCTCAGACCACAGGGCTTTAATAGGAGGGTTAAGAGGTAATTCCTATCACACTGCCATCATTTAATATCTAACCGAGGCTGACAGAGAGGAAGGTTACGAACCCAAACCAGAAACCCACCAGCAAACCTCCCTGTCTCCTCCTTCTTACCCTCCTGTTGTTATTCACTCTCCATCTCCGTCCCTCTAACTTTTTCTGCATTTCCTCTTCTGTCTCTCCCTCTCACACGCTCTCCCATCTATACCTGGCTATTTACATTACTGCCACTTCCTTAAGTCGCAGAAAAACACAGCGTGGATGGATGGAATAAAAAGAAACGGATGAGAAAGATGAGAAAAGTGGAAAGAAGAAAAAAATAAAGAGCAGGAGGAAACTCCAGACACTGTAATTTAGATTGTGCTGATGGCAAAGTAGGGATATAAAGAACATGAGATTTATAATGTTAAGTTTGGAACACGTTCACCCTTTCCACTCTCGTACTGAGTCAAGAGCTCTATAGGGATCCATATTCGACCGGCGATAAATAAGAGCTATCGAGACCAATTACAGGTTTTATAGAATAGTGATCCAGGCGGTGGAGGAAATAAGACTGTCACTCATGAAGAACAAGAGAAACAGTTTGGAAATAAGAGGTAAACACAGAGAGAATGATGGAGTATGTGTGTTTGTATTCATGACTGTGTGTCCCTGAAGTTCACATGAGGGGGTTTGACTGTGTGTGATCCTTGAAGCCACAGTTGACGTAAATGACAATTTGCTTTCAGCCCTGACAGTCTACTCTGCTGTCTTCAGCAATACATCACGCATCACCACAGATATATGAAACACACGATCGTCTGTTCGGGGTTTTAAATAGAGGTTTCACAGTTGGCACCCCGCAGAGAAGATTTCATCTCTCTGCGGCTTTTCTGCCAACACAAGAGATCAGATTGAGAAAGCACTGCAGAAAACACAATTTATTGTCATAATCATAAACCTCCATTATTATTACTGGGTTTGTTGTTTTGTTCTCTTACTCTTTCAAAATAAAAGTTCAGCTGCGACAACAGCAATGTTTTGAAATTCACTATTATTATGTTCTTTCACTGGATTGCAAGTCTAAAGAGCATACTGTATTGGTCCAAAGAGAACTGTGTATTACAGAACAATATATCCACTTTTCATAATAGAAGAAAAACGGTGCACTTTTTAGAGTTATATCCATCAAGGATATAGGAGACTTGTCTGAACCCACAAAACTGCATTTCATTATTCAGATTATGAAAAAACTTAAAAACTTCAACATACCAGTTCTGATTGGACAGTGCTGACCTAACACTGTAAATGAGACCTGTGTTAATGTTTGAGAAGATAAACTGGGTCAGAAGAGGTGATGTACTGTAGATTTCATGGTTCATTTAAAAGAAAAAGTTATCCTAGTTAAACATACTGTGAAGTAGCTTTTGACTGAATGTCTTCAAAGAGCTGTCAAATTAAGGAATATGTTTTTAATTAACATATAGTCTGCCTGCAGGCTTGACAACTGGCTGTGAAAGTTTTTAACTTGCTCCTTTATAAAGGGTCAAGGTTTGTGGCAAAACAGTGTCGAAAAAAATGTCTCCATAAACTTCTGACACTAAATCTGTTACTTCCAACGATGATGCAACACCTGAATAGAGTATGTAGTTACGTTGTGGCAAAACTATTACTGTTGGGACCACACTGAACATGCGGATCAACGGCATACAAGCAAATTATGATATAGAAGACATTTAAAACATTTCTTTGGATTCTAATACATTAACACAAGTGACTCTTCTTCTTCTGGTTACACTGTTGTCAACCTCGGCTAACTACAAATGCCATTTTCGATGAAGAAGTAAGCAATAAACTTTTCCGATGCACATTTCAAGGGTAAAGACATATATATTATATAATAATATTGATACTCAAAAGCTTTTTACAGAAGTATTCCTTTAATTCTTATTGGTCTAATTTGCTTTTTGATCTCCTTAAACAGCTAAAAACCTTCAATAAAGACCGTTCACAGAAGAATATTATTTGTTTGACAAAGAAAAAGTTACAGTACAGTAGCTTCCAAGGCGTTCCACCTCATGGAAACATTATAAAAGAGAATGAGAGAAGTGAGAAGTTTAATGTCCCAACGCTGGTATTCCCTATCCCAACACCTCCCATCACACACACACACACACACACACACACACTAATATGCAGATACAGTATATTAATATGGGGCATGTATGCACAGATTTGCACATGTGTGATATATAAACTCAAGAAAAATGACTGCAGACATGTAAAGCAAGCATGTGCGCACACACACACACACACACACACACTGGGTCTACTTGAAGCCAGCCCAATATAAACAGCCATAAAGTTTAGAAGGTGTTTCAACCTTCAACCTAAGCTGACGGAGACTCTCTGAGGATAAGACAAATAGAAAACCTGAGTGGAAAGAAGGAGTGCAGACAGAGGGAGCACAGGGGATGAAAAGGAGACAGGGTGGGTGCACCAGTGGGACTGAATCACACAAACAGAGAGAAAGAGAGAACGAGAGTATGTCTGGGAATGTGAGATGAAAAAGGGAGAGAAGGAGGGCAAGTGGGAGGCTTCTCTGCATCAGTATGACCTGCTCCTACACTCTGAATGCTCTGGGAAAACTCCATATTCCCGAATAAAAATTCCTTACAGGTCCAACCAAAACATTCGCTCCAGGCACACTTTCACCTCTTAAAATTGTGCGCACACACACATGCACACACTCTTTTTCACCTCTCTACAGGAGCACAGAGCGGCACTGTGTCACCTGGTGCGGGACTTGAACCCTCAACCCCGGATAAAAGTTCTGACATTGCACCACGGTCGTGTTTTCAAATGGATCACGTAACACATCAAAAGAAGACAAAAAGGAGCAGAGAGTGACGGAGGGAGGGAGATAGAGAGAGATGGGAGATTGGAGGAAAGTCAGATGGAGAGGTGGAAAAACAAGAAAGGTGTACTCACAGTCGTCCTAGTTTGGGGTTGGACTGGAAGAGAAGCTCTGGGAGGAACTGGAGTTTGTTTCTGTTCAGGCGACTGGGGGAAAAAAAGAAAGGAAATATAGTTTAGTACAGTCAAATAAATAGAGAAAAGGGTTAAAAGACACACTCATAAATCACTCCGATTCATGAATTTGTGCTCAGTGAACCACCAGGCAACTGGATCCCCATGAATGTCAGCAGGTTCGAGGTTCAAAGGTGAAACTCATGGGAAAGTCTGTGTTGTTTCCTGTGATCATGACCTGCAGGTTATCATTCTGCACTCTGTGTGTGTGTGTGTGTGTGTGTGTGTGTCAGTTCCAGGTTATCGTGCTGTAAGCTCTCAAAGGCCAGTTATCACTATCATCCCTGTATGTGCTTTGACCCCGGAGTGAGATGAGGAACATTTTTTGGTTTCTGTCGCTTCCAGTCATCTGGACCAAGTTGAAAGATGCACTCTTTCTTATAAAGTAGCATTGCAGTGTTTAGGTAGACCTGTCATGATACAATATTAACTTATTGTAGATATATGGTCATGACCATACATATATCCTCTAATAAAATTTGTTATAGGTAAGAGGTTTTGCGCTCTTCAATAAATTGTGTCAGGTGCGTGTAGCCAACATATAAAAAATTCCCAAATCATAGTAAAACAAAAAAGGCTGCACACTTACAAAAAAAAGTGATAAAACATTTATATTTGGGTCAAATGGACCATTACCAGTACAAATTAAAGACCATTTAATTCTTGAATAGGCTATTAGACTGAACAGCAATGGCCAATCAAAAGAGCCAAATGGTCTTGTGATTAAAGTCATTAGCTAGTTGTTATACCAACAGGATATAAGAATAAACACACTGACAATACGACTTTGTGTTTACTGACACCCATGAGTAGGATTTCATCAAAAGCCAGATGGATAACAGTAAATTATTTAAGTTATACAAGTTGAAGAAAACAAATCCAGTCTAATAGTTTTATGTTCAATCATCACATTTAGGCTATTTGTAATCTTGGTATTATTTCCAGGTTCCAATGGACTTTTGGGGCTATTTTTTTCCAATGATATGGGACTGTTTCTCAACCAGTGTGGAAGGAGTTCTAAGATCTGTTACTTCAGTAAAAGTAGAAATACCTCACTGTTAAAATACTCCACTACAACAAAAAGCTGGCAGGTAAAGGTAGTAAAAAGTAGAATATTTGCCTCAAAATGCAGAGGAGTAGAAGTATAAAGTTGCAAAATAATAATAAAATGAAAATACTCAATACAGTAACTTAAAGGTACACGTAATTATAGTACTCAAGTAGTAAGTACATGTTAAAGTTAAAGTGGGCATAAAAAGAACATATGGCAGTTATTTCCAGAGGAATGAGAGGCAGAGGAAGATGGAGAGAGTGACAGAATGGTGTTGACCAACAAGTAGACACGTGTGTGTGTGTGTGTGTGTGTGTGTGTGTGTGTGTGTGTGTGTGTGTGTGTGTGTGTGTTTGTGTGTGTGTGAGAGGGTAAAGTGAGCGTTTAAGGTTGAAGGATGTGTCTGCTCTGTGGTTGGCTACAGCAAAGATAGATGAGGACAGCGTGAGGAGAGGGAGTGAAAGTGTTATCAGGCTACCAAAGCATTTGGCTGAGAAACAAGGCGTGGAGGGGAAAAAGAAAAGAGAAGGAGGGTGGGAGGTCACGGGGTCACGAAGCAGAATCTGTGCCGGAGAAGACACAGACACCAACCTTTTAACCCCTGTGATAATGATAATAAGACCCTGACTTTCACTTCTCTGTGCACCAATGGAAAGACAGCTCCAGTCCAAGAAGAGATACCCACCATTTGAAATAATTGACCCTTGCTCCCAGAAAATAACTGCTGGTACAAGCGCATGATCGGCTACTATTACACTTATGAGTCATTTTAAGATGTTCGCTCACAAAACAGTCACGGTTTTTTAAGACAAGAATCCTTTGTGTGTTCTCAAATCATAATGACGAGTTTCTTCTGCTTTGAAATATTACCAGACCACAAGTCCATGGGCACTATATTTTTAAAATTTGGAAAATTATCCATATTAGTCAGAATCTCAGTAAAGTCCAGCAGAAATGGTTTGGAAACTGAAGGGAACGAATCTCACAGGGCCAGTACGTCAAAATCCAGAAGTTTGATATATTTTTGTAACTAAAATGAAAATAACAACTCAAATGTTCTTTTTGCAGAAAATATCCATCGATCGAAACTGAAACCACTACATTTTGCCATTTTAGACCTTGTGTCATTGGTTGTCTCTTTGAATTGACCGCGAGGTGAAATGACCATACACATAACGTTATAATTCATGTGTTGACATACATGAAGATCCTCCTTAGGAGATAATACCTAAACTGCATGTTTTTCACATTGTGACGCCATAAATCACACAGACTCAGCACCGCGACCTCTCACCCCTAAACTTTCACCCTGACAGCTACAACATCAGAGACCCTGTCAGGGAAGCATTTTAAAAAGCATTTCACTGTCACTGAAGTGAAAGATAGAACTCAGGACATTTTAACAGTTGTGGTTTTAACCAAAAACTGGGAAGATGAACTGTTGTTTGTCCCGTAGATTGACTTTTGTACAAGATGTTGTCCATACAGTATGTAACATATACAATAAAAGCCTTTACTTGCAGTTAGTAAGTTAAAAATACAATAAAAGTGCACAGGACCTTTGATGAAAGAAATTCCATGTCTTATGTGAGTTTTGACACACACTATGTTGTCTCCTAACCTCTCCCCCCCGCTCACCCCTCACCTCTGACCCTGCCTGCCACAGCGCATTAAAGAGCCTTTTAACATTAGAGCAGCCCATCACCTCTCACTTTCACTATTGAATGTGTGATCTCCATTTAGAGACAAGATACACATGTTGCTGCCACTCAACATTTGCTGTCACCTGAACTGAATTAAGTGCTGTCTCTTTCTCTGTATGTCTCAAATATATGCGACAACCATGTATTCCCTCTTATTTTTATAAAGTATAAAGTCTCCTCTTCACCTCAGACATAGTCTTTTAAGCAATTATGTCCAGTGAATTGGACAAATCTTATCGTTTCTTTTAGTTTTTGCAAGAGACATATTATGACACTATGCTCATTTTAGGTTCATACTTGTATTTGGGGTTTCTGGCATGTTTTAACATGCAAAAACATGTTATTCTCTCATAGTGTCTCTCTGAAAATACCTGTTTTCACCCTCTGTGTCTGAAACTCATTTTGTTGCCCGTCTCTTTAAGTGCACCACATATAAAAGCAAAGTCTGCCATCATTGGTTAATTTTCCCAGTCTAACTCATCTGCTCTCTCTGCATCTCTGCACAGTCATTGCAGCCAAGGAACAGCACAGTAGCAGCTCTTTATACCTATATGGTGTGGTTGCGACATCACAACCACACAAAAGACATAAAGGCACAGTTTCTGAATG